>NC_136926.1:44032024-44316188 GCF_949752795.1 Hyperoodon ampullatus | reverse complement strand
CCATATGTTTGTTCTCTACATCTGTGTCTAATTTCTGCCTTGCAAACCGGTTCATCTGTACCATTTTTCTAGATTCCACATATATGCGTTAATATATGATATTTGTTTTTCTCTTTCTGACTTACTTCACTCTGTTTGACACTCTCTAGGTCCATCCACGTCTCTACAAATGACCCCCCCAAAATTTGTGTTTCTTTAAGCAACTACGTTTGTGGTCACTTGTTTTGGCAACAATTAGTAGCTGATAGACTGGCATTAACCTGAATACTTATTAGCAATCAATGCCCTTAGCTAAGTGGAGGAAGTGAGTGTTTCATTTGAACTGGAAAATATTGATTAAGATTTAGTAAACTCAATTAGCTAAAGACATACGATTTTTAGTCATTTTAGAGTGAAACACACTCTCCTGCTGTGGAGCCCTGTGAGGTGATTTAGGAGTCTGTTAATTTGAGCATGGCTGGTCCCAGAAGCAGTGTGCCTTTGGATACCCAAAGAGTGCTGAAAGGACCAAGATAATGAAGGAGCTGTCCAACTATTCAGAAAATGATGAAAGGCAATATACAATTTGTGTTCTAGCATACATATCGTTCATCAAGTTAAGTTTCAAATTGCTAATTGAGGTTCATGTTTCTCTAAGTCTTTTAAAAAATGTCAATATATCAATACACTAAATACCCATTTTTCCTTTGTGAAAATTGAGGAGAGGTTTCCCAAAATTCCTGGAACATGAGTTTTGAAGTCAGTGAACTCTCAGGTTCAAATCTCAGCCCTACAATTTATTAACTTTGTGAACTTGGTGTGGTAACCCAATCTCTCTGAGCCTTGGCTTTATACTCTGTAAATTGTAAAGGAAGCCTTCCTGTTGGCTTATTGTAGAGATTAAATGAGATAAAGATTATCTGTAAAAGTTATCTGTGATTATCCGTAGCATGGCATCATCTTTCACATTGGAAACCTTCCACATACCTCATCTTAGAAAGTCCTATGAATCCATAGAGGCTCAGGATTTAACTTGAAGCCCAAAACCTACGCTAAAGTTTCTAGAGGAAGAAGACTGATCTGGCTGGGAAAATTATCCCTTACCTGCTGTTGAGGATTGAAGAATGTGATGCCCAGAAATTAAGGCCATAGAAGCTATCTTTTTTCTCCTGGTGGCATCCACCTCCTGCTTTATTTTTCTCCTTCTTTTTCTTAATAACATAAGCAGTTACTGCTGTGGAAATAATCATTCTTCTCCAGAAAGGTGTGCCTTAAAATGACAGCAGCCTTAGGGAGCTAGCAAAATATTGGGATCTTGGATGAAAGAAAATCTCTAGGAGTCACCATTCTACCCAGAAGATGGGTTAGAAACCACAGTAAATCATATCTGATTTCTTTGGCTAAGTCACATGTACCTCTAACTTAGAAAATAATTAGGTAATATTCACTAATTATTTTTTCCTAATCACCTATAACTAGGAACCAAAAGAGACTTGAGTGTAAAATTTTTGTTATCTATTAATTAATGACGTTTAGTTTTCATTGAGCTTGTTTTTGGAAGGGACTGGGATTGGTCATTGTGAAAAAAGAGCAATGAACCAGAGATGAATAATCCCAAAATCTCATCTCATTTCTGCCATTTTATACACATAGAAACTCTCTCTATATAAATCTCTGTGTATCTCTAATGTCTTCCTTCATAAAATTAAAATAAAATTATCTCCCTCTCAAGATTGCATGTGCAAAACTGTCTAGCATATAGTATATGTACTTTTCAGAGTATTTTCTCTACTTTTGCTTATAGAATGAAGAGTATAGACTTTAGTTCACAAATCCAGATATGTAAGAAACACAACATAGATTTATTAACTTTTCAAATACTCAATGGTGAACTCAAGAGTATTGTGTTTCTGTCCCCTCTAAGCAGTAGACATTGCAATCTGAGTCAATCCTCCAGGATTGCTCTTTCTGAAGCAATGAAAACTATTCTCCTGAGAATTAAACTGACCAGGTTTCAATCCTGGCTCCACCAGTAATCATTTCTAAGACCTTAGGCAAGTTATTGTACCTTTTTGTGCCTCAAGATATTCATCTGTAAAGTGATATAATAGCAATAAATCCATCATAGGGTTTTGTGAGGATCAAGTGAATTAAAACATGAAAAACATATAATGAGACTAACACGTAGTGAGCCCTTTAATAATGCTAGCTATTTTTAAAATTACTGTTATTATTTTTATTACTACAATGTTGACTGAAAGTTGGCAAAGTTAGGGTGGAGAGGATGTGTGCAAGTCTGCATCTCAAATGTTGATTCTACACATGGGCCTGAATTCTGCTCCTGAACTTTACAGTGAATTTCATCATTCCTTGTATGACCAGGCCCTCCTTACGTCTGGGATCTGTGTGTCCTCCCTGCCTCTCAGGCACACCACACTTAATCCAGAGGACACACTGAGACTGCCTGAGACCTCATGTGTCTGGACAAGCTAGGCAGCCAGTTCTCCTCTACCCAGATTCTGCTAATGATATCAGTCTCTCCAGATCACCTCCACTCAAAGGTCAGAAGGTATTTTCCTATGTGGTCTTCAAGAAGCCTTATTACTTGTATATTTAGACCTTCAATCAATTTAAAATTGATTTTTGAGTGTGCTGTCTGGAGATTACTGTTTTAAAAAATATGGATATTGAACTGACTCGGCACCATTTAGAAAAAGACCATCCTTTCCCCATGCAGTACAATGTAACTATTGGTGATAAGTAACCATATACATGTGGTGATAAGTAACCATACATGTGGGCCTTCTATTCTATTTCTAGTCTTTTGGTCCTTTTGGCTATACTTGCACCAATACCACACTATTTTAATTGCTACAGTTGTGTAGAAAAATCTGATACCCAGTAGTAAGTCCTCTAAATTTGTTCTTAGAGGCCTGGACCATTCTTAGGCCTTTGTATTTCTTTATAGATTTTAGAATTTAGAATTGTCAATTTGCACACACACATACACACACACACCCCACAAAACTTCTGAGAGTTTGATCATAATTTATTAATGCCATAAATCAACCTAGAATGTATCTTTGCAGTAATGAATCTAATCCATGAACATGATATATCTCTCCATTTACCTAGGTCTTTAAAATCTCTCTATAACATCTGTTGAGTTATAGTGTTTTCATTTGGTTTATTCCTAAATATTTGATGTTTTGGGTGCTGTGTAAAAATGTTAAAATTTCCTTGTCTATGAGTTTGTTGCTAATATATAAAAATACAGTTGAATTTTGTATAACATCTTGTATCTGGTGGCCTTGCTAAATCAACTTATTAATTCTAACAGTTGTCTGTAGATTCTTTTTGTGTTTTCTATACACACAATCATGTAATTTGCAATTAATGAGCATTATATGTTCTCCTTTTCTTTTCAATCATTATGTCTTTTTTTTTTTAAAGAAGATGTTGGGAGTAGGAGTTTATTAATTAATTAATTTATTTTTGCTGTGTTGGGTCTCGTTTCTGTGCGAGGGCTTTCTCTAGTTGTGGCAAGCGGGGGCCACTCTTCATCGCAGTGCGCGGGCCTCTCACTATCACGGCCTCTCTTGTTGTGGAGCACAGGCTCCAGACGCGCAGGCTCAGTAGTTGTGGCTCACGGGCCTAGTTGCTCCGCGGCATGTGGGATCCTCCCAGCCCAGGGCTCGAACCCGTGTCCCCTGCATTAGCAGGCAGATTCTCAACCACTGAGCCACCAGGGAAGCCCCAATCATTATGTCTTTTATTCCAGTTTCTTGCTTTAGTGCACTGATTAGGATCTCTAGTACAATGTTTAAGTAGAAGATATGTTTTGACATCATCTTCCAGTTCACTAATCTTGTCTTTTGTTATGTCTGCTGTTGTTAACTTATCTAATAAATTTTAAATATTTTTTTTTCAAGCCTGGAATTTCTACTTGATTATTTTTAAGATTCCAGTTCTTTGATGAAATTATTCCTTCAGCTATTTTTCTATCTTTTTCTCTGTCTACTGGTATATATTAATTACAGCTATTTAAAAATCTTTGTCTACTAATTTTAATATCTGGATATTTGTGAGTTTTTTTCTTTGTGTTCATTAAGTGGTCCTGTCTCTTGGCATTTCTAGTAATTTTTTAATATGGAATGATAGACATTTTGTATAAAATAATTACAGAGGCTACAAATGATTTTACCTTTTTCCAAAGAAGAATAACAGTTTCCCCTTCTCAACAGGTGGGGTTAGGGAGCTAATCACCTTAGTCCAATCAGGAAATAGTTAAAACTGGTCTGTAGCTTTGGTAATAATATATTTACCTCTTGTTCACCCCTATTCCTAGATCATAGCTCTGCAGGGCTTTCAAATATGAAATTGTACATTTATTGAGGTCCTTCCCTCTGACAGGTTCTGAACTCTAATCTTTGTTTTCTCAATATCGCAAAAGAAAATTTCACTCTGCTTCTCAGAGATCTGTGGCTTAGCTTTTTATTCTACCACTCTGTGCACCTTCAGAATTCACCAAATTATCTAAGGAGGAACCTGCCAGAAGCTGGAGGCCACTCATCTCTCCAATTTTATCACCCCAGCCCTGTAAACCCTTTGAAAGCCCTCATAGTTTCTCTCTGCCCAGCATTAGATCTCTACCCAGACAGATCTTAATTGCTCAGTCTCCGTCCCATACTCAGAAATGGCAGTACCTCCAGGGTAAAACTCACTACTGATGGCAGTTCTCTCCTCTGTGGAATCCTAACTGCCTCATGCTCTGTCACTATCAGAAGATGACTTTTGTATGCTATAGAGCTTTTCTAGTTGTTCTCAGTGTGTGCATTGGCCTGCCACAAACCAAGTCATACAACTTATAGAAACTTCTAAAAAGGGAGGCTTCAGGCAAGATACTTCCTATGGAAGAGTGATGAAAGTGAAATAACCTCAAACTCTAAGGATAAAGAGGACTATATAACTCGGAGTCTGGCCTCTGTGAATGATCACCGTAGATCTCTACCCAGCTGATGTCATGTGAAGTTGCATTTTTGGTGACCTACTTCAATGCCTATTTAAAAGTTTCTGTGGGGATTGGACTAAAATCTACTTTGTTTTCTCCCTTCTCTACTTGTCTCTTAAGGAAGTATGGTCCTAATCACATGTCCCATTGCAGTTTAAAATGGCTAATTTATACGGACGGCAACAATTTCATCTGAGACACAGCCCTCAAATTGGTAGAATTTACTAATTAAAATTATTTAATGCTGTTGATCTTTCACACATTCTTTTTCTCGAAGTCATTCATTATTATACATTTTACCCCATTTTATCATTTCCCCCAAAATTCTTCTCTGAGCCAGATTTTGAAGGTTTCAGACAATCTGAAAACCTTTTATTCCATCTTTCCTAATCATAGTCAATTGAGATTATCTGTTTCTATGTGTCAGCCTTTTCTTAACTTCGCCATATTTTTATAATTATTTTTTGTGTGTTCTATGTCCTACTTTTGAACTATGAAATTCTGACTGCCAGGGACATTGAATGATGCCAACTGTACACACAGGCTGGCTGTCCAAAGCAATTCCTGTATAGTTCTTTCCCATAGCATTACATCTTGGCATAGTGCTAGCAAGTAAAAAGTAGATGTATAATGCCTATTAATTTGAGGAGAGAAGTCAGTGTCCATGCAAATGAGGGATGAACGCTGATCCCTAAATGAAGTGTTGGTGCAGCCAAATGCTGTGACGGCATTGCCTTGCAGCCTATTTATTTATTTATTTATATGCATTTTAAACATTTATTTATTTATTTATTTATTTATTTTTGGCTGTGTCGGATCTTCATTGCTGCATGCGGGTTTTCTCTAGTTGCGGCGAGCGGGGTCTACTCTTCATTCCTGTGCACAGACTTCTCATTGGGGTGGCTTCTCTTTGTTGCGAAACATGGGCTCTAGGTGTGCGGTCTTCGGTAGTTGTGGCTCGCTGGCTCAGTAGTTGTGGCTCACGGACTTAGTTTCTCTGTGGCATGTGGGATCTTCAGACCAGGGCTCGAACCCATGTCCTCTGCATTGGCAGGTGGATTCTTAACCACTGTGCCACCAGCGAAGCCCCTTGCAGCCTATTTAAAATGCATACCTGCCATGATATGATAAATTCCCCCATATTGGGCTATGCCACTTCACTAAAGCAGAGAAGGCCATTCATCTGAAAAAATATAGCCATTTGGGAATCTGAAAACCTCTTGTTTGGATTTTAAGAGAAAAATCTACCCAAATTTACGTGCATCTTAAAAGCAGGAGTTTGGCCTCTATCACTATCAGTGAGATAGTGATAAGTCAGTGTTTAGCTTCCTTGTGTAGGTGACTTTGGCAATGAGCAGAGGCACTGTTCACCATATATCTTTCATGTTCCAGGTTGGGCTGTAAAGACTGTGTCATCAGATAGCCCCTAGACACTTATGAAAACACATTGTAGCACAGAGGAAATTTGCTCTTGGAATAAGTAGGGGTAAGTCTCTCTGGCCAGAATGTAGTTTAGGGAGTGTTGGATTTATATAAACAAATAAGTCAATATAATTGATCTTATAAAACTAGCAAGCCTCATTTTGCATTTATTTTTGTGATAGATTGTGGTAATTTAGGGGCAAATACAATTAGACTATTTACTTCAAAGTGTCAAATGTAATTATCACTTAGAGATTTTTCACTTTTAAGGGTCATAGAGAATACCTAGGACCTGGAATCATTTGTTCTCATCACTGTTGGCATTTTGCTTTGGGACTCTGCTGTGCTTTTACTACCAAATAAAAGGTAACAAATTTATATCTTCTTTCCCACTTCCCACACTCTACCTCCTCCAGGCTTGCCAAAGATACTCTTCACAGTCTTTTCAGGTAATTCAAGGCAAATAGAGATCTAAGACCCTGTCTCAATTGAGACTCTAATTATGATGATGTTTTAGTAGATTGCAAGCTGTCTCTACAACACAAATAGGAAACACAAAGATGTTTCCAAATGACCTATAGCTCATCTACATCTTTGAATTTATGTATTTTTACTTCCAATCTGTGAAGCAGTTATCTGCTATTATAATTCAAATATAAATTAATTCAACCAGAGACCCACACTCCCTCTTAGAAGGCATTGCAGTTTAACGAGTAAATATGCATTAGCATGTCTTAAAACTGCACGCTATTGACCTGCAAGATAAGGGAACTATTATGACTGATTATGTAAATCCTCAGTTGCAGATTGTCACCGTATTCCATAATGTCATTAATTTACATTAATGTCAGTCTTTCCTTACCAGGCACTTATTAATTAGCTGTTCCTTGACACTTATTCTAATGTAGACTTTTTGTGAGTCATTAAAGTCTTTTGTGTGGAGACCTCAGTGAAGACCTTCTCATTTGTGTGTAATTGACAAGCCAGATGACAGCTTTTATTGTTGATCATAAAACTGCAGCCAATTCATGCGGGCACTGGATTTGTTTTGAAACTTTTCATTTTAACGTTTTTGTGGAGAAAAAGTTTAAATGCAGGTACATTTTATTTATTAGATGGTCTAAAATATGCCCTTTTCTGCAAGGTCAAGTTCAGATAAGTTTTCTAACCAAATCCACAATAGCTTTTGGAGATTTTAAAATCACAAAGCCTCCTCAGAAGCACTTACTCTATATGAATTCTCTGAAAGAGTCTCACATTTTAGGATAATTTTCTAAACTAGCATTTAGAAGTACAGATTTTCATGTGTTTCCTACATCATCTAACTGAATTCAGCCTTCTGAGTATCCGGTGACTTTCAACATCTACCTCCTAGAAAAACCCATCATTTAGACTTGAATAATGCTTACCAACCAAGGGTACTTAAGGTCTCAGATTACCTCTGTTTTGTGTTTTTTCATTTGAACTAATTACAAAAAAATCCAATAATCACTATCACCCATTCATTTATTCCTCAAAAATATTTATTAAGAACCAACTCTACCCCCACTACTACCTAGACTGCACTGAAAAAAAGAAATTAAAAAAAAATCTCTGCCTACATGCAGCTTACTTTCTAAGGGGAAGAGGGGATAAACAATAAGATGAAAATCACGTAGAACTTCAGAAGATAATAAAGTGGGGAGTGGTGCAAAGGAGGGGTAAAGGAAGTAAAATAAAGGCAAGGAGCAGGGTGGGAGTGAAGTAGAAATTTAAATTAAGGTGATCAGGGAAAGCATGCTTGAAATGGGGGTATTAGACAAAAGTTTGAGTACGAGGAGGGAAGATATTATGCATGTATCTCGAGGAAGAGAGGTCCAGGCAGAGGAAACTAAAGGCTGTGGAACGGCAAGAAGGCTAGTGTGGTGGAGAAGAGTGAGGAAGGGGGTGGTCAGGAGTCCTGTTCAGAGAGGTAGTGGGAGAGGCAGGAGGAGGGTGTCGGGCATTGCTGGCCCCTGTAAGATTTTAGCTTTCACCTGAGATGGGGAGCCCTGGAGGGTTTGGAGCAGAGCAGTGACAGAATCTGAATATACCAGCAGATTCTTTCTGGTTTGCGTGTTAAATACACCATGGAGCTAGGTGGGGGCAAGGGCAAAAGCAGAGAGAACTTTTAAGAAGATATCACAATAATCCAGGCTACGACCAAGGGCGTAGTAGTTGATGTGCTGAGAATAGGCCAGATTCTCAATACACTTAGAATACATAACATAATATGTATTGAACATAATATAATATACAGTCAGAGTTTGCTGATGTGTTCAGTGCTGCATACAAGAAAGAAAGAAATCAAGGATGATCCAAGTTTGAGGCCTGAGCAACTGGAACTATGAGACTGTCATTAACTTAGATGGAAAGAACCATCAGAGAAACAAGAGTTTGTTTTTAAACATGCTAAGAATTGATTCCCACCAGATATTTATTGGAGATGTCCAGAAGTAGCTGAATATCCAAGTCCAGAGTTTAGAGAAGAGATCCAAGCTAAAGGGGTTCATTTGTGAATTATGAAGATATGGATGGTGTTTAAAGCCATAAGACAGAGAAGGATCATTAAGGGGGTGAGTATAGAGTAGAGAACACTCAAGAACTGATCTCTAGGCAGCCAGCAGTAAAAGGTTAACAAGGAAGGGGAAGAATGAGGAAAGGAAACTAAGGAGGAGTGGCCAGTGTGGTGGGAAAAAGAACAGGAGAATGTTGTAGAAACCAGGTGGAGAAAGTGTTTCACTGCTGACAAATCAAGCAAGAAGATGATAAAGATTAACTGCTGGATTAAGTAACATGGAGTCACTGGTGACCTTGGCAAGAGAACTTTAATATAATGATGGAATAAAAGTCTGATTAGGGTGGGTTTTAGAGCAGCTGGGGGGAGAGGAATTAGAATCTGTGATCATAGGCAACTAGTTTGAGGAATTCTGTTGTAAAGGGAAGCGTACTGACCAAAATCCAAGATAAGATTCAGTTGACTACAAGAAAGGTTAGGACTTTTGAACACAGACATTAATGAAATATTCTTCTTGACTTGTTAAGGAGCACTAATATCATAGGGAGCTGTAACATGAATATTTCTCTTCTGAGATTCCTCCCATTCCCAGAAGTACGGCTTCTGGACATTTTTGGAAACAACAGAGGCACTTAGATAAGAGGAGGTCTAGAAAAATCACTGAAGAGTTTGGGTCATGGACTTTCTAAATAACCACCGCCATATGTAAGAGTCAGAGGTCACCATCATCCTAGGTGTTGCTGTCAGTCAACTGTGGTTTAAAACCAAAGCCTTCATCTTTGGTTTGATTTGATCACTGACTTGTAAAGTAAGCTTAGGTATCCTCTCAGGTTTCATTTCTTCCAAATTAAAATGAATAGCCCAACTAGATGGTTTCCGTGGTCCCTTGTGGGGCTAAGATTCTTTGATGTTGGATGTTAATAGCACTGTAGATTCCTAAATAGTGTGAACATACTGCATTTTTACAGAATCTAGTGCTCTTTTCCTATTAGAGCTGGATCTTAAAATTATGGCAGCTGGAAAACTAATAGTCGAGAGGTGTTAAGGAATTTTTCCATTGCAGACTAGAAGCTGGAATTTGTCCTTGGGGCAGGCCCTCAATTTGTTCTAGGAGGGATCTTTTTAGTCCTATTCATAAATGTATAAGGTAAAAATATTCATTTGCTTTTCTCCCCAAATTGCTGAGAAAGCCCCAATAGGGGAGGTAATCCAAACATAGGTGCTAAGACTAAGGTCCAGAGTATCAGTTTTAAAAGTTACTTCATCATTTTCATTGTATCAGGACATCCTTGCATAGATTTTTACAATGATACCTGTTTTAATCTTCTTTTAACTAGGTTAGAAAATGGCAAAGGGGTTTTCTAGACTTGAGGAAGAGAGATCATAAGCAGAAGGCTTCCACTTATAAGAGATGAGCTAACATCTGCACTAGGCAAGAGACAACCGAAAGAAATTTGTAAAAAAAGATGTGATCTTTTTGGATTCTCAGAAATAATAATGAAAGACAAACTCCCAGGAAAATTTCTGGGAATTTGAGTTTTTGTAGAAACTTCAGTAGAGTTTCTGAAGTCATTTCTTATAAGAATTGAGCATTTAGATTGTACGATAAAGGGAATGGTAGCTCCTGGGGGCTGAGTAGGTTGGGACATTCAAGTTTATTCCGATTTGGGGCTCTAAATCTATTATTCACAAGATGGTATGGTTTGTAAAATAATTTAAAAACTATTCATTGAAAAAAATGTTGATAAAACAAGAGTTTTGGGGGACTTCCCTGGTGGTCCAGTGGTTAAGAAGCCACCTTACAATGCAGGGGACGCGGGTTCAGTCCCTGGTTGGGGAACTAAGATCCCACATGCTGCGGGCAACTAAGCTGGTGCGCCACAACTAGAGAGCCCATGCCCCACAACTACTGAGCCCGCACACCCTGGAGCCTGCGTGCCACAACTAAAGCAAGAGTTTTTGATAGACACTGTTCATTGTCTGTCCAGAATCTTTTCTCTTCTCTTCTTCCTCTTTCCTAACTGACCCTAAATATTTTGGTATTATGCCAATCTGAAAAACTCACCTTCTCAGGATACTAGCCAAGGAAGCCATACAGTGTGTAAGTGAACATCATTGAATGATACTTGTAGAAAAACTTATTAAAGGAGAAGTCCTCACATGGCATGGATCTTTTTGCATTTTGTCCTTTGCCTTTTGCCCTCCTACTCTTCTCATATCTAGAGGGACAGATGCCTGGCGATGGAGCAGACAGCTTGCAAGCATGAGAGTGAAAGTTATTCATTAATGGTGGAGAAGCAGAAGGAGAGGAGGGGTCTGGTTCCTTATGGCTTGTTGAGCCACCACGGACTTCCTGCTTCTGGTCATCTCATTGTGTGAGAAAAATAAACATCTATTCAGTTAAGACACACTATTTGTGCTTCTGTTACACAGAGCTGAAAAGAATCCTAATTGTTATAATTTTTGTTTTAGTGATTTTTTTTTTTAATCTCCAACCCTCTACTTGTTATTTCTTTTTCTTTCATTTCCAAAGGTAACAATCCCGATCGGGCATTTCTGATTTAAAGTTGTTTTCTATATTGTGATAGTAGATTTCCTTGCCCATCTTTATTATCCATAGAGGACCCCTTCATGGGTAATAAGAGGATGGCCCCCTGAGTTTGATGAGCTCAGCTGCAGTATAAAACCAAGGTGACTTGCCTACCTGAGGGTTGTTTCCTACTTGCTAATTTCTTTAGCTGTGTCACTGGACTCTGTGCAATGACTAGCCTGAGATGTACTTTACTACTATTTATTTTTCCTAGAGTCACCATATTTATATGATAGTTGTTTTACCATCCATTCAAAATTGTAAGGAGCTGGCTATCTAATTTGATTTCAAGAGCCATAATGCAGTTACATTCAAGTAGCTGTTAATATAAAAATGCATTATTTTCTAAGTAGATGATATGAAACCTTTGAGTTCGTTTTTGGCTATTATTATTTTTATATCAAAAGAAATATGTTAATGAGAAGAAATGGAGCTGAAATAAGATTGAACCCATGATAGACTGAACTAAGGTCAACCTTTAAATTCTCAAATTTGGAGAACACTTGAATTCTTAAATAGCCTTATCAATCAAGTTTCATCCCATGTCATCACTAGAGACCCCCTAGGAAACTAAGTGAGCTTGGAGTTCTTCTTGAGAATTTTGAACTCTCCAGTACATAAACTCCTTAAGAATACTATCCATTAAGATCATTTGTATAGTCCAAGTAATGAAACACAGCTTGGCATCCTGTTTTAATATGTTATCAGGGAACAACTGACAATTATCAATGGGCTAGACATCAATCTCTTTTTGTGGGTTGTTTTCTGAAATATATATTAGATTATGTTCCAAATCCTTTTTGAAAGTATTTACTAATTGAATGCAATGGGATTATCCAGCTGTAAGGTGAAATTCTGTGAAGATGAGCATTGTGATTTGTGTTTATCACTTAATTATTTTTATCATCTATGTATAATCAAGACTGGCCCAAAGATAGATTCATCTCTCATCTTCTTTCCCTAAGCTTCCTCCCCCTCTAATTAGCTCCATAATCCTACTTACATCTCCTTGTAATAACCTGCCATCTGATTCCAGTTTTGGTTTCTTCCTAAAAATAAGTTGAAAATAAAATCTGATTCTTTATACGCTTATCGTTGATAATAAATATACCACAGTTTCTGTGGGAGAAAGACATTGTGCTGACCTTGTGTTTGTAAAGAGATATGATATGGTCTCTCTTGAAGGGACTTGCAGTTTAATTAAAAGGAGAGGGTGATTACAACAGCTGTATAGATAAGTGACAAATAAGTTGTACAAAGCCTGTCTCCCAAGATGACATTCTCCATGTGTAATCTGAGGTCTCAAGTAAAGTGGGACTTAGATGTGCTTTGCAGGAAGTATATAAATATGAGACTAATAGGTGCAATGGTACTTTAATAGCAATGTTGATAATGATAGTATCATTGAGTATTTACCATGTGCCAGATATTATATTAAGCATTCTACGAGGATTATACCTATTAAGTCCTCATCACAACACTATGTTTTGGAATGAATTTTTATTTTAATTCCCATCTTAAAGAAGAAAATATTGAAGGTTAGAGAGGTATCTGCCCAAGATTACCTAGCTAATCAATGGTGAATAAGAGATATAAACCCAAGGTAGTGTGACTCCAGATCTGCCTCCGTTCTAGTCAGGGAGACCTGAAAAGACAAATTATATCTATCTTTGATCCATTTACTATCATTTAGAATTGTTAGCTTTTAAATTATGCTCAAATTAGTGAGCCAATATCCCTGGATTTCAGTATGATGGCTTTAAAATCAAGGAACTCTGCACTTGGGTTTATTTAACGGGCTGATAAACTGCCAGGATTGTGAATTCATTGTTAAACATTAGCCTGGAAGTGAAAGATAAGAATGCACATGCTTTGTCTACAGATGGAGCGAGTCGTCATTCAAAGCTACAAAATATAGCTAAGGAGTTTAAGAATTGAGGGGAACATAAGTTCAAGACCCAGGAGGAGAACATGAGACCAGACAATATGCCAGTTAATGGAATTAAACTGAAAAGATTTAAAATGAGGTCCCCTCGGGGACAATGTGAAAGAAATGGCAGTTAATTCAATAAGGACAAAAGGATAAGCGAGCTAACTATGAAAGGATCAGAATATTTAAAGTTGATAGTGTCTTAACAATTCAAGAACACTGGCTTATGATTGCTGTGAATTTATTATACACCAGTAGCTTGGTCTAATTTGGTCCCCTTCATCCTCTGAACAAATATGCTCATCCTGAAATTCCAGGACAAAAGAAATAATCCTTTTTGTTGCAGTCAAGCTATAAAAGTGATTATGATCAGCAGCCATTCACAGAGGAATAAATAAGGACCCATCCATCATGCTAGTAAAGTTTTCTGTCCATCTGTCATGTTACATTTCAAAGACTGTTTCCTCATATTTTAGTTGTTTTAAAAGGTGTACTTAAAAAATAAATTTTATACTTGGAAACTCCCCAGTACACTGAGAGTTTAAATGTATAGATGTAATTTCTTTCTTGCTAAGCAGGGTTTAGCTTGCCAAAGGCATGGCAGAGGGTAGTTAAAGAGCGCAGTAAGGTGAATCTGTATGTCTCTGTAGCAAAAAACTAAAAATCTGGATTTTAGAAATTCTGTTATTGGCTATATTGTCTAGAAAAGCAGTTGTTCAGTGTCATTATTCAATTGTGTATCAACAGATGTGCCTCTAAAGACCAAAGCCTAAAAACTACAACAGGGAGTAGGTTTAAAATCTTACACAAAATACAAAGGCAACAGCATCCTGTAGCTGAGCTTTGGTAAGTGCACACTTGGGAGGACGGCATTGCAGAGAACACATGATTGGTGGAGACAAATAACGTTATCTGAGAACAGAGGGATATAAACTTAGAAGAACCATTTATGGGGAAGAAAAGTTTTTCATCGATTGCTATCAATGAGGCTGAAACAGTGCATTTATATGAAGTAGATTTCCCCATGTGGTATTTATACCTAAAGACTACCAGGCTTTATAATTGTCCTGCAGCTGATAACTTACACCCTTTTTTTTAATATATACACAGATTTCATCATCTGAAAAATTCAGGAGTTAGACCTATAAATTTTATGGGTTTTTTTTTTTTTTTGGTGTGAATGATCTAGATTTTCTGGCAAATCAACTATGCATGTACATAATTTTCTTTCGCTGTAGTTCCCTAAGCCTATGTGTACATATAACTAAAATTAGTTTCTTAAAAGTGGCAACAAAACTGTTCTCAGTCCATAAAGAAGTACAGGAGTGCCTTAAAGTCTGTGAATTCTCTGCTCGAAAACATTTCTTTAAAATATTTAGTTCAAACTTGGGGGGTGAGGATGGGGATTCTACTCTATTAAACAAACAGTCCTGTCTCCCCTGGTTTTTTGCTCACCATAGAGTTTAAGGGACTTGCCATTCAGGTTACTGGTAGAACTGTGTCATGACAGAATTTCTGACACCTGTTCATTCCAATGAATCTTAGCACTTAACTGAGGAAAAACGTCCTACTCTTGGGACTCGCGGAATCCCTAAGAAGAGCTTCTAAAGAAGTCCTTCTCAGGACCGAGCAAGTCTAACATTGCCATAGATCTGATTTCCTAGAATTTTTAATATACAGTTGACCCTTGAACAATGTTGGTGTGAACAGCACAGGTCCACTTATACACAGATATTTTTCAATAGTAAACACTACAGTACTACACGCTCCATGTTTGGTTGAGTCCACAGGTGCAGCGGAACCCCGGATAAGGAAGGCCGAGTATAAATTATACTCAGATTAACCTCCTGAGTTGTTCAAGTGTCAACTGTAGTTTTTATAAGAATTTGTGAATTTATACCCAAAGACCCAGCAATGAGAACCTAAAGATAAACATGAATGAAATAGACCTGAAATTTGAATACACACTTGAAATACGGTTTACGTGTGACATCATGCTCTGTACTTATGGTGCAATCCAAAGGTGAATGCCAATGTTCACATTACTCGGTAGTTGATCCATCTCACAGTGGCATCAGTTTAGAAAACAGGACTTTTTATAACACTGATCTCTGACAACATTTATCTCAAACTTCTCTGCAGTCTTGAAGCACAGTGGAATTGGAAGGTCTAGTCAAAGCATAATTAAAATACTCTACCTAGCATGTGCCTGGCACTGTGGTAGGAATAAGAGAGAAAAAAACAGATATGAGTTAAGATTCTTAATCAGCCAGAAATCACACATGTGGTAGCCTGTTCTCAGAGCCAATGGGGAAGTGCAGTGGTGCGGGACCTAGCCGTTTCATGAAGGCTTTTGACCTCAACCCAATGGTCTTTTTTGGGGAAGATGGGGAGAGGGTAGGTGAATAGTACGTTTCAGACCTTATATGAGACCCTTATAGATTTTAGGCTATGTAATTAATGGTGCAAATTATAGGAATTCTAGAAGTTAGTGCTGAAAAGGTAGAGAATTATTGTAGGTTTGATTATTCTAAGAAGGCTTCATGAGATAGATGTCAGACAGGGTAGAATTAATGGATTTTAAAGAAAATGGTTGTGGGGAAGAAGTCCTTTGAGATAGAAAGCGATATAAGGAAGGCAGGGTGGGAGGAATTTGTGCAGAGTGTTTGGGGAATAAGGAATATGACAGTTTCACTGTGCCAATCATTTGTCATTCCAGTGGCGCTTCACTGATCCAAAGGCTATCAATATTTCATCTGACCTATTTATGTTGATAGCCACAGAAACAACTGAACGCAGATCCTTTCATTTGTTGAGATTCATGGCACGTAGCAAATGATCATTCAGTGGATCCAAGCCAACTCCTTGTTCTGCAAGTTGCAAATGTTGTAGCAGAGCTGTTCATCTATTGTCTTGGTCAGTGTTGAAAGGTCAACATTCTCTTTTTAGACCTGGAACAGCCAGAGCTGCTTTAATCCCAGAGAAGGTGTCTGACTTATATTGTACAGTGATTTGTTTAGTCAGCAAGAATTATCTTGTAATATAATTCTAAAATTGCTGACTAAAAAGTCTATTCAACTTGAAACCCCTGCTCCTTCAGTCCAAGAAAATTCTGTGCCTTGAAATCACCTGTTTCAGAAAGTCGCTAATCTCCCGAAGAGGCACTCTTTAGCACCTTCGGCAAAGTAACCAGACCAGGAGCAAAAGAAAGATAATTCTATAAAAACAGAGATCAGAAAATTCAGACAAAGGGATCTTCAGCTTTTATTTCACCTCTTTATTTTCTACCGCATTTGGAAATGAGGCTGACACATGCCTACGTGGCATTGTTAAAGTGACGTTGAGACCCCAAGCTTTTCCACTGGAAATCCAGAATTTACAAACACAACCTAAGTTTCCCCAGATTTTTCTGTCTTATGGGATATATGTTTTATTTTAATATTCCCTAATAAAATAAGTCTCAGTCCTCACTCTGCAGGGATGAAGAAGTTTTGTGCCCTCTCTAAGAATTTTTAAGAAAAGGAATGTTTAGTGTAAACTGGGGGTCACTTGTCACCTCTCCCGCCAGATTGTCACCCAGGCATTTGCCTCCATGTCCTCCTGTGCTATCTCTTGACTGCTTTTGGTATTGCGTTAATTTTTCTGGTCCTGCAAATCCCCACCTTTCATTCCCCTAAGCTGCATTGAGCCTCCGCTTTTCTGTTCAGGAAATTATAAGGAAATTAACAAAAAAGCAAAAGTAAGAACTCAGCAGCCCATATGGTTTCTGGGCCACATTCTATCAAAGAAGGAAAGATGTCTTGCTGACCGTCTCTGTCTTAGGATCCTAGCCTGCTGGCATCTTGCAGAGCCCCTCTCATCCCTACGAACACAGTCTTTCTCTTTTGCTGTCTCTTCCTATTCCTTGGATCCACCAGAGGAAATGTTGCATCCTTTTGAATACCTTAAGAAATCTCCTCTTCAGAAGTTCAACTCCCATCCTTATCACAGAGAAGACTTCTACATTATTTCTGGATACATTCCTCTTAATTACTTCAGTCTCTCCCTCCCTACAAAAATCTGTGATCAAAATGGCCCTGAAAGTACATTCCCTCTCCCAAAAATACCGCCCTTGTGAGCTGAAATGCAGAAATGGCTATTGGCAATAATTTTTTCATCCTTGGGCTCAAGCTAGAGCCAAAGAGGCAGGGAAGAGGCCAGGATGAGTAAGAGGAATATAAGGAGAGACTGAAACACTGCACCCTTTGGGTGGGAACTGCTTTCAGATTTTAGGACCCTATAAACTGGAACCTAAAAGTCAAACCTGGCTGAGAGAAACCTGGGTCAGCAGCCCAAATGTGATAACCTGAAGACATCTTTCTTTGTTAGAAAAGACATCTGCCATGGAGGACAAGATCTAGTTTGTGCTCAGAGAAACTCCGAAACCATTTCTACAAAACCATTATGAAATTTTTTCATCTGAAGTTCTGTACCCCTTATATTAAAATAAGAATGTTCCTAGCTGTTTCCTCATTTGATGCCAATGTAATTTACAACAGTAGTCTGCAAAAATAAAGGACCTTTTTAGATGAAAATAATAGATTTCATTATATTCTTAAAAAGTAGATATATGAGGAGGGCAATTAGGTATATGGAATGAGACACATTCATCAAAGACATTCCTGAAAATTTCATAGGAATAGTAGACCATTCATTCTCTGGAAAAATTATATTTTAAGCACCTTTGTAATACATATTCAAGGAAGTACACTTTTTTAAAAGCCATTTTACCTTCTTTCCTAAAGTGACTGACCTAACAAAAAAGTAAGATATGTATTTGGAAAAGAGCAAAAATAAAATCAGTTTTCTTTGTTATCATTACTGGTATCATTGTTACTGATTCTTTTCTAAACATATTGTCTTCTAACTACATTTGTTATGGTTAGTGGTGAACACCATAAAACTTCACACATGGGTGTTAAGACAAGTAAATGATATTGTTTTGGTGATCTTGGGAGTCAGAAATCTTTTTTTCTCCCTTTTTTATAGCTGACCTTTTCAGAAAAAAATCCCTCTTGAGAAGTCCCACTTTAATTTGTTACATTTTTCAAACTAGACTGTCACATATGCTTTAATGGCACTATTTCTTAACACCTAGGAATAAAACTAACACCATTTCTGTGGTTTTTAACACTCTTTTGGTCTTATACACTGAATACAATCTTCATTAGTAACATATCATTTTATATGTTTTCCTTTTAAGGAGGTTTTATGTATCAGGATGGATCTCATGATGAACAGAACTTAATTTAAAAAAAAAGACTTGGAACGTGCTCTGTTAGCTATTGCTTAGGTGGAAAAAAATCTCCTTGGTCAGGAAGGTTAAATGAAGTTCACAAAAGAGCTCTTTTGTGATTCCTATTGCAGGAGTCAGTGGGGTTACACACTTCTGTTACTTCATGGGTCATGAGAGAGTTTAGGTTAGTGCTGAGCTAAAGTAAAGAATGCTGGAAGATACACTTTTTCATTTCTTTTGGTTTTGCTTTTAAAAATAGCAGCATCCACCTGGAGGGGTGGGATAGGGAGGGTGGGAGGGAGGGAGACGCAAGAGGGAAGGGATGGGGGAACAGATGTATATGTATGACTGATTCACTTTGTTATAAAGTAGAAACTAATAAAAAAAATAAAAAAATAAAATAATAATAATAATAAAAAAAAAAGTAGCAGCATCATTCCACATCTGGTAGTAGGGAAATCTTGACCTAGTTCTGTTTCTACCCCAAACCTCTTAATTTCTCTAGTCCTCAGTTTCCACATTTATAAAAGATGTAGACCATGTTTGATAAAAATGCTTGAAACCCCAACTAACTGCAAATCATAACTTTGATAAGGGACTTGTATCCAGAATACATAGAGAACTCTTATAACTCAATAATAAAAAGATAAATAACCCAATTAAAAATAGGCAAAAGATCTAAGTAGACATTTCTCAAAAGAATATATACAAATGGTAAATAAACATCACTAATAATGCTCAACATCATTAGCCCTTTGGGAAGTGCAAATAAAAATCACAATGAGATTCCACTTTACAACCACTTGGATGGCTATAATCAAAAAGACAATAACAAGTGTGGACAAGGACACAGAGAAATTGAAACCCTCATACATTGCTGGTGAGAATGTAAAATGGTGCAGCCAGTTTGGAAATAGTTTTGCAATTTCTCAAAATGTTAAAGACATTCTCAAAAATGTCAAAAACACTCGAGGGAAGTTGATAATAACCCAGGTCCTGCTTATATAGGTGAAATTTAGGAATTACTATTAACATTCAGATTTCACCAACTTTTTATGCCCTTACATGTGTGTGTATGTATGTAGTTCTATGCAGTTTTTTGTTTTTTGTTTTTTTTTGCGGTACGCGGGCCTCTCACTGTTGTGGCCTCTCCCGTTGCGGAGCACAGGCTCAGCGGCCATGGCTCACGGGCCCAGCCGCTCCGCGGCATGTGGGATCCCCCCGGACCGGGGCATGAACCCGCGTCCCCTGCATCGGCAGGTGGACTCTCAACCACTGCGCCACCAGGGAAGCCCTATGCAGTTTTATCATGTCTATATTTGTGTGCCCACTGCCACAGTAAGGAACAGAACAGTTCCATCACAAGGATCCCTCATCCTACCCTTAATAGCCACAGTCAGCTCTCTCCTTAAACCCTCTTACAAATCCTTGACAACTACCAATCTGTTATTCATCTCAACCCTTTGTCATTTCAAGAATAATACATAATGGAATCATACAATATGTAACTTGTACTTTTTTATTGCTGAGTACAGGATACCTTGCTTTACTGGGTTTCACCTAATTACGTTTTTTACAAGTTGAAAGTTTGTTACCCTGTGTTGAGCAAGTCTATTGGCGCCATTTTTTTTCAACAGGATTTGTTCACTTCATGTTTCTGTGTCACATTTTGGTAATTCTCACAATATTTCAAACTTTTTCATTATTACTATATTTGTTATGGTGATCTGTGATCTTGGATATTGCTATTGTAATTTTTCATTTTGTACTTTTAATTAAGGTATGTACGATTTTTTTTAGACATAATGCTATTGTACACTCAATAGACTACAGTATAGTGTAAACATAACTTTAAATGCACTGGGAAACCAAAAAATTTGTGTGATGCTCTTTATTGTGATAGGTGCTTTATTGTGTTGGTCTGGAATCAAACCCATAATATCTCCGAGGTCTGTCTGTATTGTTCTGTGGTGTGGATGGATGTCCTACAGTGTGTTTAACCACTCACCCTTGGAGGACATTTGGGTTGTTTCCAGTTTGAGGCTATTACAAATAAAGCTGCTATGAATGTGTGAATATAAGTTTCAGTTTCTCTGGGATAAATGCCCAATAGTACAACCACCAGACTTTGGTAAACATTTTAAGCACATGTTTAGCTTTGTAAGAAAACTGCCAATTCTTTTTTTTTTTTCCCCAGAGTGACTATACCCTTTTACATTCCCGCTAACAATGTCAGTGTATAAGTGACCTCGCTTTTCTGCATCCTCACCAGTGTTTGGTGTTTTGTTGTTGTTGTTTTGTTATTTTTAATTTTAGCCATTCTGATAGATGTGTAATGATATCTCATTGTGGTTGTAACCTGTATTTCTTTAATGGCTAATGATGTTGAACATACTTTCATATACTTACTTGCCATCTATATATCCTCTTTAATGAAATGTCTATGTATGTCTTTGCCCAGTTTCTGACTGTATTTTTTAATTGTTGAGTTTTAACAGTTCTTTGAATATTTTAGATACAATTCCTTTGTCAAATGTGTGGTTGCAAATATTTTTACCCAGTCCATAAGATGTCTTTTTATCTCTCAGTACTTAAGAGGGGCCTTTGTAGAGTGAACGTTTTAATTTTAATGAGGTCCGCTTTATCAACTTTTCCTTTTTACAGATCACGCTTTTGATGTGATCAAAAGAATTCTTTGTCAAGCCAAATAATTCTTTGTCTAGCTCTAGTTACTAAAGAATCGCTCCTATGGTTTTTTCCTAAAATTTTGTAGTTTTATGTTTTACACTTAAGTATGTGATGCATTTTAATTTTTATATAAGGTGGGAGATTCAGGTCAAGTTTTATTTCTTTTGCCTATGGATATCTGACTGCTCCAGCACCATTTGTTGAAAAGGCTACACTCTTCACTGAATTGCTTTTGCATCTCTGTCAAAAATCACTTGGGCACATTTGTTAGGGTCAGTTTCTGAGTTCTCTATTCTGATCCATTGATCGATGTATCTATGGTAGATATTTATTACTGTGGTATACAACATACCTTTTCATCAGATAGAGTAATATTTCCCACTTTTTTCTCCTTTTTCAAAATTGTTTCAGCTATTCTAGCTCCTGTACCTTTACATAGAAATTTTAGAGTAAGTTTGTCAACATCTACCAAAAAAAAAACGAAAACAAAAATGAAAACCCTTTTTGGGATTTTGATAGGAATTTCATTCAACCAGTGGATCAATTTGGGGAAAACTGACATCTTCACTATGTTGAGTCTTTCAATCCATGAAGATTGTATATGTCTTCATTTATTTAGGTCTTCTTTGATTTATTTCATTAGTATTTTGTAATTTTTAGAAGTCAGATTTTGTATGTATTTTGTTAGATTTATACTGAAATAATTTATTTTTTGGAGCAATTGTAACTTACATTGTGGGGTTTTTTTATATGCTCTTTGCTTTGGGAGTTTTATTATTATTATTATTTTAAATATTTATTTATTTTATTTTTGGCTGTGTTGGATCTTAGTTGCGGCACATGGGATCTTTTGTTGCCGTGCGTGGGCTTCTCTCTAGTTGTGTTATGCGGGTTTTCTCTTCTCTAATTGTGGCATGCGGGCTCCAGAGCTTGTGAGCTCTGCAGTTTGCAGCATGTGGGCTCTCTAGTTGAGGCACACAAGCTCAGTAGTTGTGGCACATGGGCTTAGTTGCCCCGTGGCATGTGGGATCTTAGTTCCCTGACCAGGGATTGAACCCGCGTCCCCTGCATTAGAAGGTGGATTTACCACTGGACCACCAGGGAAGTCCCTTACAGTGTTTTTAATTTCAGTTTCCGAGTGTTCATTGTTAGGTTATAGAAACGCTATTGTGAAATGTAAGGGGTTGAGCAGGAAAGCAACAGTGAGGTGACTGTCTCCACTTTCCTCAATGAGCTCATGTTCCCCATTCCATTTATTTCTTTATTTTTGTTTAATTTTTTATTTATAAAAAATATAAATACAATTTATATTATATATTATATTACATACAATATATAAATACATTTTAGAGGTATAATTGATTTACAATATTATATAAGTTTCAGAGGTACCATATAATGCAGGGATCCCCAACCCCCAGGCCACAGACCAGTACCAGTCCATGACCTTTTAGGGACCAGGCTGCACAGCAGGAGGTGAGCAGTGGGTGAGCAAGAAAAGCTTCATCTGTATTTACAGCCGCTCCCCATCACTCGCATTACCACCTGAGCTCCACCTCCTGTCAGCACTATGGTGAGTTGTATAATTATTTCATTATATATTACAGTGTAATAATAATAGAAATAAAGTACACAATAAATGTAATGTACTTGAATCATCCCCAAACCATCCCCGCTGCCACCCCGGTCCGTGGAAAAATTGTCTTCCACAAAACTGGTCCTTGGTGCCAAAAAGGTTGGGGACTACTGATATAAGGAGTCACAGTTTTTAAAGTTTATACCCTATTTATAGTTATTATAAAATATTGGCTATATTCTCTGTGCTATATTCTCTTGTATACAATATATCTTTGTAACATTTATTTTACACATAGTAGTTTTTACCTTTTAATTCCCTACAAATATCTTGTCCCTACCCCTCTCCCCAGTGGTAACTACTAGTTCATTGTCTATATCTGTGAGTTGTTTCTTTTTTGTTATATTCACTAGTTTGTTTTATTTTTTAGGTTCCTAATATAAGTGATGTCATATAGTATTTGTGTTTGTCTGACTTACTTCACTTAACATAATACCCTCCAAGTCCATCCACGTTGTTGCTAATGACAAAATTTCATTTTTTATGGCTATTTCATAGTATGTGTGTATGTATGTGTATATATATATATATGTGTGTGTGTGTGTGTGTGTATGTGTGTGATGAACACTTCACATACACACTCTTCTTTATCCATTCATCTGTTGACAGACACTTAGGTTGCTTCCATATCTTGGCTATTGTGAATAATGCTGCTATGAACATTGGAGTGCATGTGTGTTGATCTAATACCTCTCACTCTTGCTCAGCTCACTTATTAGTCCTAAAAGATGTTTTGTAGATTCCTTGGGATTTTCTATGTAGGTAATCATGTAATCTGCAAATAACAATGGTTTTGTTTCTTCCTTTCCAATATAGATGTCTTCTTTTTTTTTTTTTTTTTTTTGCCTTAATGGGCTGGCTAGAACTTTTAATACTGTGTAGAATAAGAATAATGAGACCAGTCATCCTTGCTTTCTTCCCAGTCTTAGGTGGAGACTGAACTGCAGGGTTTTTTTTTTATGTGTTCTTTTTCCATTTGAGAAAGTTCCCTTCTGTTGCTGGTTTTCCTGAGAGTTTTTATCATGAACGGGTTTTGGATTTTATCAACTGTATTTTCTGCATCAATTGATATGATTATATGATTTTTTCTTTAGCTTGTTGATATGATAGATTATAGTAATTGATTTTTGAATGTTGTATCAGCCTTGCATACCTGGAATAAATCCCACTTGGTCTTTGGGTATAATTTTTTTATATATATTGCTGGATTTGATCTGTTAATATTTAATTGAGAATTTTTGCATCTAAATTCATGAGAGATATTCATCTGTAGCATTCTTTCTTTTTCTTTTCTTTCCTTTTCAAAAAATCTATATTTGTCTGGTTTTAGTATCAACATAACAGTAAAATGAGTTGGGAAGTGTTCCTTTTCTGTTACTGGAAAAGGTAGTATAAAATTCTTGTTAATTCTTTAAATGTTTGTTAGAATTATCAAGTGAAATCATGAGGGCCTAGAAATTCCTTTTGTAGAAGCTTTTAAATTTTAATTTTAATTTCTTTAATGGTTATAGGACTATTCATGCTGTCGATTTCATGTTGTCTTGTTTTTTTTTAAGGAATCAATTATCATTTTCAAAAAAATCATGACATGCATACTTCAGTACAGTTTCTACTCACTTTCTCTGCAAAGACCTTTCTACCCTGGATCTAAAACACAATTGTTCAGGGTCCCCTTGGCCCAGGAGCCCCCTGAGTTTAAAGAAGAACACTTACAGTGTTTTTTTTTTTCTTGCTTTTGTGTCTCCATGCTGAGCTTGGCTGCTGGAGTTCTCGAGTATCTGAACCTGTAGTCAGAGGTAGCCTTCAGAGCCTTTATTCTCCCAAAATCCCAGATGCCTCAGAATTCTTTATAACTTTAATCTGTTAATAACCCCAAGGGAGTAGAACTTAGTAGACTGGGGAACAAGTAATGGAGGATATCTTGGGCTGCAGTTTTGCACTGGTCTCTGTAAGAAGCTGTTTTCCTTAAATTGAGGAGAGCCTAACTAAAACTATAGCGGATTCAGCATGAAAGTGGGGACAGTTGCTCTGACTAGTGCAAATAGTGTATTTGCAAAGAGGGTTTGAAATGAATTTGGAGGGTATTTTATCCTCATGCTCAATTACTGACATAAATCACATACTTTACAATAAATATGTTAAAATTTTGTTCTCTACTATGTCATGAATAATCCACCTCCAGTTGGTTTAGTAATCAAATGCTGACTGTTCTCTATCCATTAAAGCTAGCAGATTTTTCTGAGGTAAAATGAGTGTCAACAGAAATCTCAAAAGATTTCTTTTATGCTCTTCGAGGCCATGAAATAATGTAGTTTGCTAATGACCTTGTGTCTAATACATGCAAATGTCCAATGTAGTAACTCTGCCACAAAGAAAAGACTAAAACTACATGCATGTGGGAAGCCTGACTGGAGAGGTTCAAGATCACAGCAACACACCAATTTCCAATAGACTCATGGACGATATCCCCCCTTGTGTTCCCTACTCACTGTATGTGTTAGACTTTCCCCACAGCATACTGTTTGGGCACCTGCAATGTCTCCAGCTCTGGCTCTTCCTCTTGCCCAGCATTTACAGAGTCAGGTCTATGAAGAGAGACTTTCAGGAAAGGATAATGCATGTTAACCGTAGTAAGTTGCAAATTATCGATAAAACACGAAGTACTCCCTCTTTAAGAGATGTTTACCTTTTAAGGAGCAAAGTGTCTATTTGGTTAAAAACCAAAGAAATTGGGATGTAATTTTGACATTTTAAACACCTGAGAGTAGGGTAGGTAGGTTTCTGTTTCAGCAGGGTGACCAGTGGGTTCAAAATTCTCCATATGGCTTTCCCAACACAAGACCACATCTGACTCTTCACCACTTCGAATGGATTCTGTTAATCCTGGCACCAAGGATCCTGGGAAAGAAACCAGCTTTCCCAAGAAAATGAAAACACCTAACTAGATGGAATTCACTCCACCATGATAGTGATGAATCACAGTTAAGATTTCAGCAAGCAAATAAATGTTTTTATCACTTCTGGAATGGCTTAAAAGTGTTTATGATTAGGATAGTTCAGTTTTGCCTGTCTTGTTGTTATATTACAAAGTACAAAGGCTTAAGAAAATTGCTTTTTTTTTCCTACCCTTCAGGCTATGTCCTCTGTCCATGGTTTGAAGAAAGACTTCCTTCTTTGACATTGTTCAGAATTATATTCAGAATTGTGGAACAAACTAGTTGGATTCTCTTTGTATGTCAGAGGTTTACAGTCTTAAATGGCAGCATCTAAATGAGGTTCTGATATGCACATTGTTCCCAAATAGTTCCCTATATCCATGTGGAACATTTTTTTAAATTAATTTTCATTGGAGTATGGTTGCTTTACAATGTTGTGTTAGCCTCCACTGCACAACAAAATGAATCAGCCATACACGTACAGATATCCCCTCCCTTTTGGACTTCCCTCCCATTTAGGTTACCACAGTGCATTAGATAGAGTTCCCTGTGCTATACAGTATGTTTCCATCAGTTGTCTATTTCATACAAAGTATCAATAATGTATGTGTGTCAATCCCAGTCTCCCACCCCACCCCTTTCCCCCTTGGTATCCATATATTTGTTCTCCATGTCTGTGTATCTATTTCTGCTTTGCAAATAAGATCATCTATACCACTTTTCTAGATTCCACATATAATTCAAAAAAACACCTGCACCCCAATGTTCAGAGCAGCACTATTTACAATAGCTAGGACATGGAAGCAACCTAAATGTCCATCAACAGAGGAGTGGAGAAAAGCAAATATTGCACATGGAGCATTTTTAATGGGACCCTAAATTTTCCTGACAGTCGGCCTTCTACAAAGTCAGGATTCACTCACTCCACAGGGGTTTGCATGGCTTTTGGCCATGGGTCCAGCTCCTAGCTGCATTTCCAATGGGATTCATGGTGTTTAGTTATGCAGCTGTCATAACTGGGTGAGCCCCGTCTCTAGAGGCACATACAACTCCTGTCAGTGTCAGTGGGGTTGAAGCTTGTGTTTCAAGGAGGTCTAAACTTGCCAACAGTGAGAGGACATTTTAGTTCTCCATGCTTTGATTTGGGCTTCCTGTGGTGATTTTGATTCCTCTAACAGAATTCCTTTCTTTCCATTTGTTATTATGTTTACAGAAAATTAACTGTCTGAAGGACATAAGGCAAGCTGGAGTTTCTCTGTCTCTGTCTGTCCCATGTCTTTCTTTCTCTGTCTCTCTTTCTGTCAGATCACTGCACTTTTATTTGAGATATCTTCCTTGTTTCCTTCTCATTGCTCTTTGGGTCAATGTTGCCACCTTTTCCTAGTTCTGTTACTCATTCCAGACTCTTACTCCTAGAGGAAATATCTCTGGGATCTTCATTTAATTCTTGCCTATTTATTTTGAAATGACTCTATTCTGTCTTTTGGTATAACACAGAATTCTTACCTACTTAGGGAGGTGATATATTTTATTATTTATTTTTTAAAATTAAAGTATAGTTGATATACAATATTATATAAGTTTCAGGAGTACCACATAGTGATTCACAATTTTTAAAGGTTATACTCCTTTGTAGTTGGTATAAAATATTGGCTATATTCCCCATGTTGTACAATATATTCTTATAGCTTATTTTATACCTAATAGTTTGTACCTTTTAATAGGTACCCCTATATTCCCCTCCCCCTCTTCCCTCTCCCCACTGGTAGCCACTAGTTTGTTCTCTATATCTGTGAGTCTGCTTCTTTTTTGTCATATTCACTAGTTTGTTGTATTTTTAGATTTCACATATAAGTGATATAATACAGAATATTTCTTTCTCTGTCTGACTTATTTCACTTAGCATAATACCCTCCAAGTTCATCTATGTTGTTGCAAATGGCAAAATTTCATTCTTTTTTATGGCTGAGTAGTATTTTGTTGTATATATAGACAACATCTTTTCTTCATCTTTTGATGGACACCGAAGTTGTAGGGAGGCAATATAGTTTCATTATTTTGTTTACATAAGTCTCAAAACTATTAGTTAAATGTTCAGAGAAAGTTTATCTCAATATTATAAAAAATAAACAAAAAAATTTTCCCTGAACTCAGAAGTTAAATTCTGTAATTTTGACATCATTAAATTCTCATATCTTGGGGACCTTCAAGATGGCAGAGGAGTAAGATATGGAGATCACATTCCTCCCCACAAATACATCAAAAATACATCTACATGTGGAACAACTCCTACAGAACACCTACTGAATGCTGGCAGAAGACCTCACACTTCCCAAAAGGCAAGAAACTTCCCCACACACCTGGGTAGGGCTAAAGAAAAAACACAGACAAAAGTATAGGGATGGGACCTGCACCAGTGGGAGGGAGCAGTGAAGGAGGAAAAGTCTCCACACACTAGGAAGCCCCTTCACTGGGGAGACGGGGGATGGGTGGGGGTATAGCTTTGGAGCTGCAAAGGAGAGCGCAGCTACAGGGGTGCGGAGGGCAAAGCAGAGAGATTTCCGCACAGAGGATCGGTGCCGACCAGCACTCACCAGCCTGAGAGGCTTGTCTGCTCACCCGCCGGGGCAGGGTGGGGCTGGGAGCTGAGGCTCCTGCTTCGGAGGTCAGACCCCAGGGAGATCTGATGTTTGGCTGCGTGAACACAGCCTGAAGGGGGCCAGTGCGCCACAGCCAGCCAGCAGGGAGTATGGGAAAAAGTCTGTAACTGACTTAAAGGCAAGATACCATTGTGCGCGAGGAGAGGGGATTCAGAGCACTGCCTAAATGAGCTTCAGAGATGGGGCTATCAGCGGGGACAGCAGAGATGGGTATGAAATGCTAACACTGCTGCTGCAGCCACCAAGAAGCCTCTGTACAAGCACAGGTCACTATCCACACCTCCTCTCCTAGGAGCCTGTGCAGCCCGCCACTGCCAGGGTCCCATGATCCAGGGACAAGTTTCCCGGGAGAACACACGGCGCGCCTCAGGTTGGTGCAACGTCATGCTGGCCTCTGCCACCGCAGGCTCACCCTGCATCCGTGCCCCTCCCTCCCCCCAGCCTGAGTGAGCCAGAGCCCCCGAATCAGCTGCTCCTTTAACCCCGTCCTGTCTGAGCAAAGAACAGACACCCTCAGGTGACCTACATGCAGAGGCGGGGCCAAATCCGAAGCTGAACTGCAGGAGCTGTGCAAACAAAGAAGAGAAAGGGAAATCTCTCCCAGCAGCCTCAGGAGCAGCAGATTAAATCTCCACAATCAACTTGATGTACCCTGCATCTGTGGAATACCTGAATAGACAACGAATCATCCCAAAATTGAGGCAGTGGATTTTGGGAGCAACTGTAGACTTGGGGTTTGCTGTATGCAACTGACTTATTTCTGATTTTTATCTTTATATTAGTATAGTTTTTAGCACTTGATATGATTGGTGGATCTCTTTATTAGTTTGGCTCCTCTCTTCTATTTTATTACTCTTTTAAAAAATTTTTTTATTTTAATAATTTTTAAATTTTAATTATTTTATTTTATATATATATTTATTTATTTTTCTTTCTTTTTAACTCCCTCTTCTTCAGAGCCGTGTGGCTGACAGGGTCTTGGTGCTCCAGCCTGGTGTCAGGCCTGAGACTCTGAGATGGGAGAGCTGAGTTCAGGACATTAGACCACCAGAGACCTCCCTGCCACACATAATATCAATTGGTGAGAGCTTCCCAGAGATCTCCATCTCAAGGCTAAGACCCAGCTCCACTCAATGGCCAGCAAGCTACAGTGCTGGACACCCCATGCCAAACAACTAGCAAGACAGGGACACAACCCTACCCATTAACAGAGAGGCTGCCTAAAATCATACTAAGTTCACAGACACCCCAAAACACACCACCGGATGTGTCCCTGCCCACCAGAAAGACGAGATCCAGCCCCAACCACCAGAACACAGGCACCAGTGCCCAATATCAGGAAGCCTACACAACCCACTGAACCAGCCTTACACACTGGGGGCAGACACAAAAAACAATGGCAATTAGGAACATGCAGCCTGCGAAAAGGATGCCCCAAACACAGTAAGTTAAGCAAAATGAGAAGACAGAGAAAAACACAGCAGATGAAGGAGCAAGGTAAAAACCCACAAGACCAAACAAATGAAGAGGAAATAGGCAGCCTACCTGAAAAAGAATTCAGAGTTATGATAGTAAAGATGATCCAAAATCTTGGAAATAGAATTGAGAAAATAAAAGAAACGTTTAACAAGGACCTAGAAGAACTAAAGAGCAAACAAACAATGATGAGCAACACAATAAATAAATTAAAAATTCTATAGAAGGAATCAATAGCAGAATAACTGAGGCAGAAGAACGGATAAGTGACCTGGAAGATAAAATATGGAAATAACTACCACAGAGCAGAATAAAGAAAAAAGAATGAAAAGATTGAGGACAGTCTCAGAGAACTCTGGGACAATATTAAACACACCAACATTTGAGTAACAGAGGGTGCAGAGGAAGAAGAGAAAAAGAAAGGGACTGAGAAAATATTTGAAGAGATTATAATTGAAAACTTTCTTAACATGGGAAAGGAGATAGTCAATCAAGTCCAGGAAGTGTAGAGAGTCCTATACAGGATAAACCCAAGGAGAAACAGGCCAAGACACATATTAATCAAATTATCAAAAATTAAATACAAAGAAAAAATATTAAAAGCAGCAAGGGAAAAGCAACAAAAAACGTACAAGGGAATCCCCATAAGGTTAACAGCTCATCTTTTACCAGAAACTCTGCAAGCCAGAAGGCAGTGGCAGGACATATTTAAAGTGATGAAAGGGGAAAACCTACAACCAAGATTACTCTACCCAGCAAGGATCTCATTCAGATGTGACAGAGAAATTAAAACCATTACAGACAAGCAAAAGCTAAGAGAATTCACCACCAACAACCCAGCTTTACAACAAATGCTAAAGGAACTTCTCTAGGCAGGAAACACAACAGAAGGAAAGACCTACAAAAACAAACCTGTAATAAGAAAATGGTAATAGGAACATACATATTGATACTTACCTTAAAAGTAAATGGATTAAATGTTCCAACCAAAAGACAGAGACTGGCTGAATGGATACAAAAACAAGACCCATATATATGCTGTATCCAGGAGACCCACTTCAGACCTACGGACACATACAAACTCAAAGTGGGGGGATGGAAAAAAGATATTCCATGCAAATGGAAATCAAAAGAAAGCTGGAGTAGCAATTCTCATATCGGACAAAATAGACTTTAAAATAAAGACTATTACAAGAAACAAAGAAGGACACTACATAATGATCAAGGGATCAATCCAAGAAGAAGATATAACAATTGTAAATGTTTATGCACCCAACATAGGAGCACCACAATACATAAGGCAAACGCTAACAGCCATAAAAGGGGAAAATGACAATAACACAGTCATAGTAGGGGACTTGAACACCCCACTTTCATCAATGGACAGATCATCTGAAATGAAAATAAATAAGGAAACAAGTTTTAAATGACACACTAAACAAGATGGGCTTAATTGATAGTTATAGGACATTCCATCCCAAAACAACAGAACACACTTTCTTCTCAAGTGCTCATGGAACATTCTCCAGGATAGATCATATCTTGCATAACAAATCAAGCCTTGATAAATCTAAGAAAATTGAAATTATATCAAGTATCCTTTCCTACCACAACACTATGAGACTAGATATCAATTACAGGAAAAAAAACTGTAAAAAATACAAACACATGAGACTAAACAATACTTTATTAAATAACCAAGAGATCACTGAAGAAATCAAAGAGGAAATCAAAAAATACCTAGAAACAAATGACCATGAAAACATGACAGCCCAAAACCTATGGGATGCAGCAAAAGCAGTTCTAAGAGAGATGTTTATAACTATACAATCCTACCACAACAAACAAGCAAAATCTCAAATAAACAACCTAACCTTACACCTAAAGCAATTAGAGAAAGAAGAACAACAAAGAAGAATAAAAAACCCAAAGTTAGCAGAAGGAAAGAAATCATATATATCAGATAAGAAATAAATGAAAAAGAAATGAAGGAAACAATATCAAAGATCAATAAAACTAAAAGATTGTTCTTTGAGAAGATAAACTAAATTGATAAACCATTAGCCAGACTCATCAAGAAAGTAAGGGAGAAGACTCAGATCAACAGAATTAGAAATGAGAAAGGAGAAGTAACAACTGACACTGAGGAAATACAAAAGATTATGAGAGATTACTACAAGCAACTATATGCCAATAAAATGGACAACCTGGAAGAAATGGACAAACTCTTAGAAAAGCACAACCTTCTGAGAATGAACCAGGAAGAAATAGAAAATATAAACAGATCAGTCACAAGCACTGAAATTGACACTGTGGTTAAAAATCTTCCAACAAACAAAAGCCCAGGACCAGATGGCTTCACAGGCGAATTCAATCAAACATTTAGAGAAGAGCTAACACCTGTCCTTCTCAAACCCTTCCAAAATATAGCAGAGGGAGGAATACTCCCAAGCTCAGTCTATGAGGCCACCATCACCCTGATACCAAAACCAGACAAGGATGTCACAAAGAAAGAAAACTACAGGCCGATGTCACTGATGAACATTGATGGGAAAATCCTCAACAAAATACTAAAAACAGAATCCAGCACCACATTAAAACGATCATACACCATGATCAAGTAGGGCTTATCCCAGGAATGCAAGGATTCTTCAACATACGGAAATCAATCAATATGATACACCATATTAACAAATTGAAGAATAAAAACCATACGATCATCTCAATAGATGCAGAAAAATCTTTCGACAAAATTCAACACCCATTTATGATAATAACCCTCCAGAAAGTAGGCATAGAGGAACTTACCTGAACATAATAAAGTCCATATACGACAAACCCACAGCCAACATCATTCTCAATGGTGAAAAACTGAAACCATTTCCACTAAGGTTAGGAACAAGACAAGGTTGCCCACTCTCTCCACTATTATTCAACATACTTTTGGAAGTTTTAGCCACAGCAGTCAGAGACGAAAAAGAAATAAAAGGAATCCAAATTGGAAAAGAAGTAAAACTGTCACTGTTTACAGATGACATGATACTATACATAGAGAATCCTAAAGATGCTACCAGAAAACTACTAGAGCTAATCAGTGAATTTGGAAAAGTAGCAGGATACAAAATTAATGCACAGAAATCTCTTGTATTCCTATAAACTAACAATGAAGAATCTGAAAGAGGAATTAAGGAAACACTCCCATTTACCATTGCAACAAAAAGAATAAAATACCTAGGAACAAACCTACCTAAGGAGACCAAAGACATGTATTCAGAAAACTATAAGACACTCATGAAATAAATTAAAGATGATACAAACAGATGGAGAGATATACCATTTCTTGGATTGGAAGAATCAACATTTTGAAAATGACCATACTACCCAAAGCAATCTACAGATTCAATGCAATCCCTATCAAACTACCAATGGCATTTTTCACAGAACTAGAATAAAAAATTTCACAGCTTGGGGCTTCCCTGGTGGCGCAATGGTTGAGAGTCCGCCTGCCGAGGCAGGGGACACGTGTTCATGCCCTGGTCCGGGAGGATCCCACATGCCGTGGAGTGGCTAGGCCCGTGAGCCATGGCCGCTGAGCCTGCACGTCCAGAGCCTGTGCTCTGCAACGGGAGAGGCCACAACAGTGAGAGGTCCGTGTACCAAAAAAAAAAAAAAAAATTTCACAGCTTGTAAGGAAACACAAAAGACCCTAAATAGCCAAAGCAATTTTGAGAAAGAAAAACAGAGCTGGAGGAATCAGGCTCCCTGACTTCAGACTATACTACAAAGCTACCGTCATCAAGACAGTATGGTACTGGCACAAAAACAGAAATACAGGTCAATGGAACAGGATAGAAAGCCCAGAGATAAACCCACACACATATGGTCACCTTATTTTTGATAAAGGAGGCAAGAATATACAATGGAGAAAAGATAAATGGTGCTGGAAAAACTGGACAGCTACATGTAAAAGAATGAAATTAGAACACTCCCTAACACCATACATAAAAATAAACTCAAAATGGATTAAAAACCTAAATGTAAGGCCAGACACTTTAAACTCTTAAGAGGAAAACATAGGTAGAACATTCTATGACATAAATCACAGCAAGATCCTTTTTGACCCACCTCCTAGAGAAATGGAAATTAAAACAAAAATAAACAAATGGGACCTAATGAAACTTAAACGTTTTTGCAAAACAAAGGAAACTACAGACGAAAAGACAACCCTCAGAATGGGAGAAAAAATTTGCAAATGAATCAACGGATAAAGGATTAATCTCCAAAATATACAAGCAGCTCATGCAGTTGGATATCAAAAAAACAAACAACCCAATCCAAAAATGGGCAGACGACCTAAATAGACATTTCTCCAGAGAAGATATATAGATTGCCAACAAGCACATGAAAGGATGCTCAACATCACTAATCATTAGAGAAATGCAAATCAAAACTACAATGAAGTATCACCTAACACCAGTCAGAATGGCTATCATCAAAAATCTACAAACAATAAATGCTGGAGAGGGCGTGGAGAAATGGGAACCCTCTTGCACTGTTTTTGGGAATGTAAATTGATACAGCCACTATGGAGAACAGTATGGACGTCCATTAAAAAACTAAAAATAGAACTACCACATGACCCAGCAATCCCACTACTGGGCATATACCCAGAGAAAACCATAATTCAAAAAGAGTCATGTACCACCATGTTCATTGCAGCACTATTTACAGTAACCAGCCCATGGAAGCAACCTAAGTGTCCATCGACAGGTGAATAGATAAAGAATTTGTGGCACATATATACAATTGAATATTACTCAGCCATAAAAAGAAACCAAATTGAGTTATTTGTAGTGAGGTAGATGGAACTAGAGTTTGTCATACAGAGTGAAGTAAGTCAGAAAGAGAAAAACAAATAACATATGCTAACAGATAGATATGGAATCTAAAAAAAGAAAGTTTCTGCAGAACCTAGGGGCAGAACAGGAATAAAGACACAGATGTAGAGAATGGACTTGAGGACAAGGAGAGGGGGAAGGGTAAGCTTGGAAGAAGTGAGAGAGTGGCAGGGACATACATACACTACCAAATGTAAAATAGATAGCTAGTGGGAAGCAGCCGCATAGCACAGGGAGATCAGCCTGGTGCTCTGTGTCCACCTAGAGGGGTGGGATAGGGAGGGTGGGAAGGAGACTCTAGAGGGAGGAGATATGGGGATATATGTATACACATAGCTGATTCACTTTGTTATACAGCAGCAACTAACACAGCAATGTTAAGCAATTCTACTCCAATATAGATGTTTAAAAAAATAAAAATTCTCATATCTTAGGAAGTCACAACTTTAAATTTAAAACATAGCCCAAAGTATAAATTCCTCCCTCTCTCAGGTCCATTAGCTTTTTAATTAAAACATAAAAGTAACTAGACCAAGCCTTCTTAACCTAAATTCTGTGGAATCTATATGCATTCATAGATGCCTTTCAAAGGACTTACAGAATTCCATGAAATTGTTTACTAATTTTTATATATGTACATTTTTCTAAGGAGAGGGTTCAAATTTTTCTAAAGGATTTATTACTTTAAAAAATTATTAACGATCCCATTAGAAATTGATTCCAAGTTTCTTATGGGTGTAGCCTTAATTCCTACTTTCCTGAAAAACGGATAACGTCTAATGAGTTTGATGAGTCTTTAAAAGTTCTCTCCCTCCCATGTCATGCTTTTGCCTCCTAATAAACTACTTCTGCTCTCCCTAGCAAAGATCCACTGATTACTACTCCCCCACCTACTATTTCCTTATTAATAAGACTCATCATAGAGCCACCTCATTTCAAGTTGTCAAGGCTATCACCCCTTGTTCTTCTCTGCCAGATGACTGGAGAGTCAGGTAAACTCAGGGAGGCATGGCCCTAAGTCCATCCCTGCCTAGTTATAACGTGGTCACTGGGTCCATCCAATTCACTTCGCCCTGAGATGTCTGATTAATGTTCCAATATTATGCATTTAGGCAAAATGAGATTATCTGAATATAACTCATATTGTGAGTGAACATAAGCACACACAGACAGTCCCTGACTTACCATGGTTTCACTTACGATTTTTCAACCTTATGATGGTGCAAAAGCAATACACATTCAGTAGAAACTATATTTTGGATTTTGAATTTTGATTTTTTCCTGGACTAGCCTTATGTTGCTCTCCCACGATGCTGGGCAGCGGCAGGTCTGTCAGCCATGCAATCACAAGGGTAAACAACTGATAAACTTACTGCCATTCTGTACCCAGACAACCGTTCTGTTTTTCACTTTCAATACAGTATTCAACAAATTACATGAAATATTCAATACTTTATCATAACATAGACTTTGTGTTAGATGATTTTACCCAACTCTAGGCTAATGTAAGTGTTCTGAGCACGTTTAAATTAGGCTAGGCTAAGTTATGATGTTCAGTAACTTAGGTGTATTAAATGCATTTTGACTTATATTTTTAACTTACGATGGGTAGATTGGGACATAGCACCATCGTAAGTGAGGAAAACCTGTATAGTTAAATTCATTATTACTAACCATAGCTTTATTTATTTTCCAAAAACTTACTGAACCCATACTCTCTTTCAGCTACAGTTTGGTCATCAGTGAAATTTGGGTGTCCTAACTGAGGGTCAGTAATAGCTCATTAGACAGGGTTGACTAGTTTAGTATCTCCATACTGATTTTCTAAGTTTTGATTTGTTACTTCATTTTCTCTATTATTTGTTGCAAAAAATTTTGCAAACTCTACTGTTTACTCAATTAATCCCTTATGAACTCAGTTTTTCTTATACGTTCTCTCTTCCACATACTTTTGCATGCTTTATCTTTCATGCCCCTTCCACACTCTGGTCATCGATTCCTCTAATCTTTGCTCTCTGCTTCTGGGCTCCAAGTCTTCAGAAAGATCCTCTGTTGTTGGCTCTCACTGTCTGTGTTCTTCTCATCTTCATATTCTTGAGGCTATTATCATTCATACTAGGTGCTGCTCGCTTGAGTTCACTATTTTCCATTTTATTTCTAACTGTTGATTGTTTCTCTCTGACAGGAGAGGCTATTTCTCTCATCTAATGAAAGCTCCTACTATTGCAGGAAAAGTCTAGCTGCTGATCAGTGACATCACGAATAATCTCTTCAGAAAGGAAAAAATCTAAAGAATTGCCTGCTTCCTTTCTTTTGAGCACTCTGAGAGCACCACAGCTATTATGTAATTCAAAGATATCTACTATCTCTCCTGATTCCTGTTTGTATGTGTATGTGAGTGTGTGTATATATGTGTATTCTTTTATTCAACAGACACAAATGTGTTAGGCAACATACAAGCTCCTGGAGACAGAAAGTTGTATGTGTTATGGTCTCTGCCCTCAAAGGGCTTAGTCTAAAATGAGAATAATCTTTACCTTTAACTTTGTTCACTGCACTTAGATTACATTTGGGTCTTCCAGCACTAGTCAATCACCTTATTGTTGTTTGTCTGTTTCAGTTTGTGACACTGTTTATATTTAGTATGCCAAGAATTACCATCTATAAGAAGATGCTCTGGAAGAACTTTCTTTTGCTTCATTGTTACATTTTTATAGCTACAACCTTTGACACCCATTCCTACTTTCTCCCCAGAACCTTCTTCTTCCAAGCTGTCTTATTTTATGAGTGTACTGAAAGGCCTTCCTCAATCCTTTTCACCTTTTCACCTTCTCTTCAGTCAGAGACACCAGCTTGCATTTGTAGAACGCAAAATTGATGTTCCTCAGAAAGGCAAGCAGAAAGCCCAGACTGCATGTACCTCCATCACCCTGTTCCCTTGTGCTATCTTCTGGGAAGAACGGAGAGCTACAGTTTTTTGTAACTCCATCAGAAATTTTTTCCTATTAGTGCCCATTGCAGACTGACTTTGGTGATGCCTGTTTATCTCTGGGCTCCTGGGACCACACTCTCAAAAACAGCCTGGATGCTAGTCTCTATTTCTTTTCATTGAGACTTTATTATTCTGTTAAAGTGATAGCCTGAATTACTAATTTATATTCTAGGTGTCTGTCTTCTTCAGATACCAAATAGACAAAAACCCTTTTCTCAAATATTCCAGAAACATTCATTCACCTACCTTTTCTGGTAATTTTTAAACTGGGAAAAGTCACCAGATACATTCAAACATGAAACATGACATATGGTTATATCGTGGTTATGTAACAGCCATGTGGCTGGTCATGTGTCAGACACCAGAATGCGAAGATGTGGAAGTCATGACCTTTGCCTTTCAAAGCCACTCAAGAAAAATGGGAAGACAAGTACACGAAGAGGAAGTTACAGTAAAATCATTAAATGTCACCCAGGACATAATTCTACAGGAAAATAAGAGAAGTCACTTTCCCTATCTTTCCCCTTACTACTACCCAACTATGGGAAGAAATATGATATAATGAAGAGTTTTGATGTAATGGTAAGTGGTGAAGTACTTAGTCCCAGGTCTGTGGTTGCAACCAGGCTGGGCTGTTTACTATCCATAGACCTTAATAAGTCATACACTCTCTTAGCTAATTTCTTGTCTGTAAAATGGGGATAATGACAAGAACTTCTCCTAGCTGTCATAAGGGTTAAATGAGCTATAGGATAGAATGCAAAGCACTTTGCTTAATATACAGCAGATGCTGAATTAGATATTAGTGAAGTGGAGAGATGAATGTGTGTCATTGACAACATTCTCTGGTGAGCATGTTGTTATTACATATGAGATTGTGTTTTAGTGTCACAATAATTTCCTATCTTTGTGATCATGGGTAAACAATTTTTCTGATCCTTAAGATTTCCAATGTAAACAAAACCTCATCTTTAAATATTTTTTAAGTGGAATTTATTTTTTATTTATACTCTTTATGCTTTTTACTTTATTTTCTTTCCTTATTTTACTGGCTAGAACATGTGCTATAATGTTGAATAAAAGTGGTGGGAATGAACTTCCTTCTCTTGTTTTTTTTTGGGGAGAAAGAAAGTGTTAAATATTTCACCATTTAGTTTGATGTTAGCTATATATATTTCATAGGTGGTCTTTATCAGATTTACAGATTCACCTCCAATCTACCTTGCTGTCTTTTCAGGAATAATCTTGAATTTTGTCAAATGCTTTTCCTTTATCTATTGAGGTAATTACAAGGTCTTTCTCCTTTTCCTGTTAGTATGAATAGTGAAAATGTAGTGAATGATTTTTTTAAAGAACAGACCAGTTTTACATTCCTGTGACAAGCCTCAGTTAGACATAATGAATTATTCTGTTTTCAGATATTTTAGTATTCAATTTAAGAATATTTTGTTAATAATTTTTGCTTCTATGCTTATAAGTAATATTGGCCTGTAGTTATGATGACCTCATAAAATAAGTTGGGATGTACTCCCATCACCTCTAATTTCTGAAAGATTTTTTGCAACATTAGTATTATTTCTGCCTTAAATGCCTGAAAGAATTCACCAGTGAACCCATCAAGGAAAGCATAAAGTTAGGTAATGCTGTTTAAATTGGAGCTCTTAGTCCATTTATATTAAATGTAATTGTTGCTATGCTTCAATTAATTTTGCCAAAGTTTTATTCACTTTCTATCAATATTTGTCCTCTTTTCAGCTCTTTTGTTCCCCTGCCCCTGCTTTCTTTTGTCTCAATATATATATTTTTAGTATTATACTTTGTTTCCTCCATTGTGTTTTTAGTTCGATTTCTTTATATACTTTTTTTTTTTTTGCGGTACACGGGCCTCTCACTGTTGTGGCCTCTCCCGCTGTGGAGCACAGGCTCCAGACACGCAGGCCCAGTGGCCATGGCTCACGGGCTCAGCCGCTCCGCGGCATGCGGGATCCTCCCGGACCGGGGCACGAACCCGTGTCCCCTGCATCGGCAGGCGGACTCTCAACCACTGCGCCACCAGGGAAGCCCTCTTTATATACTTTTTAATGCTACTTAGGGATTATAAAGTGCATCCTGAACTTCTCATCGTCCACTTAATATTGTACTAGTTTATGCAAAAGGTAAGAACCCTGTAACCACGAAATTTCATCTATCCCTTATCCTTTGTGCTTTCGTTGTCAATATTTTATTTCTGTATACACATAATAAATGCTATTATTCTTACTTGATATAATCTTTTAACTTTCAAAGAAATAGAGTAGTCCTTTTTATTTGCCCACATATTGACCATTTCTCTTAGTTTCTTACTTAATTATAACTTAATTAATTTAATTCTTCACAGTGATACGTTTCTATCTGATAATATCTGCCTTCAGCCTGAAGAATTTCCTTCAGCCTTTCCTATAGTGCAGGTTGCAGCCAATTTTCTGAGAAATTATTTAACTGAATATCTTTTGATGACACCCTCATTATTGAAGGAGAGATTTCTGGCCTTACTTTTTTTTTTTTTCCCCAGCACTTTATATATGCTGTTTCACAGGGTTCTAGCTGCCATGACGTCGAATGGAAGTTAGCCATCACTTGTATCATTGTTCATCTGGAGATGGTGTGTGTTTTTTCTCTGACTACCTTTAAAATTTTCTGTTCAGCTCTTGTTTTCAGCAGTTTGACTATGATGCACTTAGATGTGGTTTTCTTTGGATGCTGGGCATTCAGGTAAGCCCCAGAAAGGCCATGAGAGTAAGGCCTATGCTTTAGAGTAAGAACCATAATTTAGGACAGAGAAAAGAAAACACTGTAGACTTAGCTTAAGTGATGATAAAACCAAACCTGACAAGTTCAGTGGGATACACTAGCAATCTAACCAGCTGCCAGAGCACAGTTCACCCCTTTCCCAGCCGGGCCAGCCCACTAACTTCTCTTGGCAGTGCCTGGCCTCCATGTTTCTGGGCAGCTCTTGCCCTGCAGCATCTGCTGTCTTCTGGGCCTGCCAGGCTCCCCCTGCACAGGCAGAGAGCAGCTTTCATCTGGGGTCTGACAGGGAAACCCTGTGCCATCTTTTGGGACCACCATCTTCACAATCCCCTCCTCTCCTGTATCCTGCTCCGCAAACCCCAGTTGCTTCAGCAGGTCCCAAACTGCCCTCTGCATCACCTCTTCTCATCTCAGAGAGAGAAGGATCTCTCTGCTTGGACTCTACTTCCCTGTTCTGAGACTGGGAAAGGAGTGCCAGGCAAAAACTAGGGTAAAATCGATCACATCTCTTGTATTTTCATACACTCGAATATATCACAATCCTCTGTCCAATACATAAAAATGGTTCTTTCATATACTCTGTCCAGTTTTATACTTATTCACAACAGTAGAATAAATTCCATACCAGTTATTCCATCATGGCCAAAAATGGAAGTCCTCTTTTGTTTTTGTTTTTTGGAAAACTCCTCAGGTGATTTTTTTTTTTTTTTTTTTTTTTTTGCGGTACGTGGGCCTCTCACCATTGTGGCCTCTCCTGTTGTGGAGCACAGGCTCCGGACGCACAGGCTCAGCGGCCATGGCTCACGGGCCCAGCCGCTCCGCGGCATGTGGGATCTTCCCAGACCGGGGCATGAACCCGTGTCCCCTACCTCGGCAGGCGGACTCTCAACCACTGTGCCACAAGGGAAGCCCTCCTCAGGTGATTTTTAACGTGTAGCCTAGAAAAAGAAGCAGCATGTTACAGCTCCTGGACTTTGGAGAAGCTGTCAATCCCTTCATCAGCCCGTCACTGCCAGGTACTGGGGACCAGGGCAGGAGGAAAGGCTACTGGAGTGGGGATTCCGAGGGAAGAGGATCCAGTCTGACTTTCCTGGCAGTCCCTTTTCAAGAGATGCATTTCTGAGAGAGAATGATGTAGTGGATACTATTCGCAGAATGAAGAAGCTTGGATTTTAGTTCTGGTTCAGCCAACAGCTACTGGATGCCCACCATTTACCTTGCCTTTCCTCATCTGCAGAATCAGAGAATTGGATTTAGAATACTTACATTTTCTTCTATCATCTAGAGTCTGAGAACCACAAAATATTAGGCTAAGTATTTCTATAACCAAATGACACATGGAAAGGCATAAAAAAATCAGGTTCCTATTACAAAAAAACAAAAACAAAACCCTTCGTGGAATGAACCCATGTACCTCTAAGAAAATGACAAGATATAAGTTAAAATTGACTGTAAGAGGCTACAGGGGGTTCAATGTACTGTCAAGAACTCTTTGCTGAATTTCAAGGTTTTCCAAAGCAGGACACCAACTGAATCCCAAGTAATTAAGATGATAGATATTTTAAAGTCTTGTTTTCTACTCCAAATGTGCTCTGTTGTTAAGAGGGCAAGTGAATCCATTATTACCTGATGATAGCCAAATGCAACCATGGCCAATGAGGAAAAGGGGGATGTTCAGAACTATTTTTAAACCTTATACAAATTGATTATAATACTGTATAAAAGCACAACACAGGAAAAGACTTACCACTTAGTCTGAGCTCATCACACTCACACGCTTTTGTACCAAACATTATGTTGAAATAATACACATTTTTTTTTCCTCTTCAGATTCGTATTTCTCACATTACTGAAGGACCGATAAGTGAATCCCTTCCGTAAGCATTAGAACTGGTTCTTGGGCTCAGTGTTCTGAGACTTGTAACCTACTACTGAGGATAAAATTGTCTGGAAATCTACAACTGGGTAAAAGTTTTGACATATGCTGAGTTGGAAAAACAAGACATATTTGTCTTTTCAGGCTTTTTTTTTTTTTTTTTTTTTTGCGGTACGCAGGCCTCTCACTGTTGTGGCCTCTCCCGCTGCGGAGCACAGGCGCAGCGGCCATGGCTCACAGGCCCAGCCGCTCCGCGGCATGTGGGATATTCCCGGACCGGGGCACGAACCCGTGTCCCCTGCATCGGCAGGCGGACTCTCAACCACTGCGCCACCAGGGAAGCCCCAGGCATATTTTTGATGACAAAACTAAGATTCTAACAGAAAGTTTAAACATGGGGTTCTGTGCATCCTTGCCCCTTAACAGTCTTGATTTCCAGGCTTTCTTCTAACATACTTACATACTTCCCATATTATTCCAACCTTCTGAAACTCTAATTTTGCCTTTGCTCAGATTATATTTCCTGTATCAGTAAGAAACTCATTCGGTGGTCCAAACAAATTCAGCTGGGCTTTCATGTCTTTCAAGAATTAAAGCAAGACAACACAGAGGGAAATATTTATCGTAATTTATTTTGAGGCGCATCTTAGTCTGTCTTTAGAGAGAGTACTTTGTGTATAAGTAAGGTTTAATGTGGTATAAACTCAGTAAAGTCATACACTTTTTAAGAAAGGCATAGGTGTTAGGGTTAATGACAATTCTAAATTGATATCTGGCAGCATGCTATTTACAATGATAATATATCATGAGAACTTGTAGTTTCATTATAAGAAGTGAAAATTGATGTCAGTAGCATATAGAAGCAAATTATGCTCTAATGATTTCCTAATAAAGTAATTTGCTCATAGGTCACAAGGGATACAAGCCAAAAAAACTGCTTGGCCACTGAGGCCAAAGTAATTATTTTTCAGCCTTTAAATATTAAGCAAGTTGCCTGAGGCTTCTCATGGCATGCTAAATGATGATTCCCTGTCCCATCAAGTTCTTGAGGAGTTTGAAGAGGTCAAAGACAGAACTTCAGAGATAATTGAATGCACTTAAAATGAAAATGTTTACCAAGAAAGAGCAGGTTAGGTTTGTTTTTTCCCTGTGGCTAAGTCAGTTTTCCACCTTTGGTCCATGTGACAGATTGGGAGACATGTGTAGATTCCTGTAATCCCAATGCTTAACCAAAGGGCAAGGATCACTTGGCACAATATGTAGAACCTTTACCAAATACAATCCACTCACCACATCCTCAACTACAACCTAATTTAATCCCAGGGTGGGTAAATATGAGGATTAAATCAAATGATATATATGTAAGTGTGTTGACAATTACAAAGTAGTATATAAATTAAAGTTATTAAGACACATTTGACTGGAAAAGACAAACTGTTTTCAAAACCTTATTACATTTCCCTCTGGATTTATAAAAGTAAGCCATCTTGCAATTGCATTTTAAGAAATAGTGACTAATTGTGTTTGCATCCAGTCAGTACCATAGAAATTATGTCCCTATTTAGTAGACTTTCAATCACGCAAACTGACAAATTAAAAACACTAGGAATGGACATTTGTAGCAGTAAAGCCTTTTGCACATGTTTTTCTTCATTATTACTTTTGCCTTACCTTGAGCTGCCTCTAAAGTTTATTTTAAAAGATAAAAAAAAATTTAGAAAGGAAGGAAAACGTACAAGACAGATGGTTTGTCAAATCAGAAACAGGAAGCCTTTCCAAAAACAGGATAAAGAACATGGTGAATTATGAGATCGAAATGTGCATTGTAGGTCTACTGCAATTCCTTTGGATGTAAAAATAGGATGTTGCTGTAGTTCAGCCTTTAATTGTTCTTCCTTTCCTAGAGGGCAAGTATGTTCACTGTACATCTTCTATACCCATAAGGAGTGCTGGGCTTTTGTTCATAGTATGTCTCCCATTTTTCCAGAAGATTCCTTGGCAGGTAGAACACAGCTCATGTGCTAACTCAGAGCGATGTCAAGGGCCTAAGACATGCCCCTGCATGAGCACTGCTCTGTAGAGCACTGCTGCAGGACAGTGGAAAGAGCATGAACTTGGAAGTCAGGTGGATCTGAGTTTGAAAACCATCAGTTCTGACACTAGGTTGGTATATTCGTGGGAAAATGAATTCACCTCTTTCAGTCTTGGTTTTCTAATCAATAAAAGATAATGACAATAACATGACCCTGCAAAGTTTTATTTGGAGTTTAAGATTATCAAGATATGTTAAATTGACACAACTTAATAGCTATCTCTATGGAGCCTCCCCTTCCATCAAGTGTTTTGTATGTATTTCTCATTTAGTGCCCACAACAAGCTTATCCCGTAGGAAATACTATCTCATTTTTTTTCACAAAATGGAAACACTGAGGCTCTGCTAAGTTCATGCTGAATCCATGTGGCTAGTAAGTAGATGTGCCAGTGGGAGGAGCTTGTGTGGTCCAGAGCTTGCCCTGATAACGCCCACAGTCGGAGGTTAGTTCAGGACCACCGAAATGTTGCTGGAGAAGAGAAACCTTCTTTTTATAACTTCGGTGACTCTACCCACTGTATCTTTTGAATCAATGGACTCCCTTTTGGGGGGAGGGGGAGAGGGAGGTGAGCGGATTGTATAGGACTTTTCCTGCACTGAAGTGAAAAGGTGGTCTCCATGGTCTTTTTTATTTTTATTTTTATTTATTTATTTATTTATTTTTAATTTATTTAAGACTGTGTTGGGTCTTTGTTGCTGCGTGTGGGCTTTCTCTCATCGCGGTGAGCGGGGGCTACTCTTCGTTGAGGTGCACGGGCTTCTCATTGTGGTGGCTTCTCTTGTTGCAGAGCACGGGCTCTAGGCATGGGGGCTTCAGTAGTTGTGGCACGTGGGTTCAGTAGTTGTGGCATGCAGGCTCCAGAGCCCAGGCTCAGTAGTTGTGGCGCACAGGCTTAGCTGCTCTGCGGCATGTGGGATCTTCCTGGACCAGGGCTCGAACCCGTGTCCACTGCCTTGGCAGGCAGATTCCTAACAACTGAGCCAACAGGGAAGCCCTCCATGGTCTTTTGAAATGCTAAAAATTTGACAACTATAAAAGAAAAAATGATTCCTTTTAGCAGAAGTAAAGGAAAGGAAAAAGATTAAATGAAAGAACTTCTTGGCTATGAAATAGAGTTTAGAGAAAGAAGTAGTGGCTTTAACTGATAGACATGTTCTACAGGTAAACAATCATTTCTCTCAAATCATCTGGATCAATCCTATCTAAGGCAAGGATATCACCTGCACTTAAATAATGTTAGTATGTATTATACGATGAGGGACAGTATTTCTTAATTTATCAGTCCTGCATTTTTAACAGGACCAGTATTCATATAAGTGGATATCCAAATCATGAAGTTTACCGGATGTTTGTAAGAACCCCACCACCACCACCAAAAGCCATAAGTTTTGCCCTTTTGAAATCTTAAATTGCAAGCACTGGTGCTTCTAGAGCAACTTTTTGATTCAGGATGAGAAGGCTGAACCACATGGAGAATGACTAGAGATAAAGGTGTGATGGTAGCTGGGGTATCCGTTCTCTTCAGTTCCTCTCCCCCACCCCACCTCCTTGCTCACAGACCCTGGAGAAGCAGGAAGCTGGAAGCGTGGCTAAGCTTGGGGGCACAGTGGGAGTCAGATGTTCTTTCCATCACATCCACCATCTGGTGCTTCTCTTCCTCACTGTCTGCCTACATCTTCTTTTGGGGGCCTCTGGCTTTCAGCTTTTTCCTTTCTCCTTTTTTTGATATTCTGTTTCCCTACTAGCCCTTTTCATTCTATCTTCTCTTTTCTATTTCCATTTATCTGCAATCCCTTAGTTTGTTCTTTCTCTATAAAAATCATTTAAAAAGTCACCTGTATCTCAAGAAACTTTTTCAAGAATAAAATATATCTAACTCTGTATTTGTGAGTCTTGGTCCTTTGAGGGTCAGATATCAAAAACAAGGTATCAAGAATTAAATATGCAAAGAATGTATTAGGAAAAATGCCAGTGAGAGAAAGTGGAGAGGGAGCCAGGGGAGACTAGGAAAGACCAAGATGGAGGTTGGATCCAGAGAAGAGAGAGGGACTTAAGGAAAGTAGGTCAGGTGCAAGTGTCTAGTCAGTGCAGTTCTAAGGAAAGTTCAGCAGGGGGAGCTCATGAGTCAGTGTCACTCACCAGAGGAGTCCTCTGTTTATCAGGAAAGGGCCTTAGCCTCCCTGCTGTGCTCAGTCACTGGCTGGGAGCAGCCCATGGGAAGCAGGGCCTCAGTCAGAGTGCAGAGATGGATTGCAGAGTACAGAAGCTTGAGGCCATCAGCAAATGACGTTCTCTGCCTATGGAGATTTGTGAGGTGCATTCTCCTGGTCACCATACTACTATTCTTAGAGCTATGGCCCTTGAGTGTGTGTGTCTGTGTGTGTGCAGTAAATATCTATATTTATTAAATGTAGACCTTACTTTTTGACAAAAGCATTTGGAATATGTAAGTAAAATAGCCCCGTGGGCTCTTTGCCAAACTGGAGACCTGCTCCAAGTAATTACCTTTAGATCTACATTTGCTAAGCTGGTGAAAATGAGACATAGTTTTCAGCAGGAAAATAAAGTTATTCAACAAGCTAATGGTAAGAAGTATTGTGCATATTCCAATAAATGTCAGCAGCCATCATCACTGCTCCTATATTTTCATCTAAAGAGACATTTGTCTGGTTATTAAATTTCTTTGACAATGTACCTCAGTACAATCACCAGAAAACATAACAGCTGGTAAAAAGTTGCCTTTTATGTGAACAATAGCTGTTGTAAAGCTGTATAAAAATCACATAAGAGGTAAAAGTAAATACTGAGGATTGTGTTGAGTCTTGTGGATTTTGAACTAGAGCAGTTAGAATTAAATGTAAAATTGAATAGCTATTGCTGAATATAATACTTAACCAAATAAGGGTATTCTGTATTTCATAACTGCTAAAAACATTAGACCAATGGTTATAAAGGGTCATGATAATTAGGACGCCAGAATTATATGTTCCGATCCTCAGCCACTGCTAAATTATTCTATATCTTGTCATATGTTCAGTAGAGGTAGCATATCTAGCAAGAGAAAAATGAAGAATATACAACATGATACAGAAGTAATCAAGGAAAGATGAGAAGGAGACTAGTTTAAAGAAACTATTATAATATTTATTTCTAAACACATTTTTATGACATCCCAGATTTTGACTCTTCTCAGACCCCACTCACATGATAGTCTCAGCATATTAGCTTCATGATTTTATCTAAGCACACCTATTATTTCAGTTAAAAACCAAGCATAAGTAGAAATGATAAATGAGAAGAAAAAATAGACTTTGAGTAGGGTATAGTAATGATTGAGAGGTAGTTTTCTGCCATATTTGGGGAAGGTGATGACAGTTCAGCAATACCATGGAATCAGTGGCAGTGATGATGGTCTAGAACTTTGGGGAGTTGACAAGCTATCTGAGTCAGAGTTCTCCAGAAAAACAGAACACAATAGGATGTGTACATATAGAGAAAGAAATTTATTATATGGGATTGGCTCATATAATTATGGAGGCTGGAAAGTCCAAAATCTGCCAGGTAGACCAGCAGGCTGGAGACCCAGGGGAGGTGATGTTCCAGTTGGCGGATGTCTGCTGTAGAACCAGGTCAGACTTACTTTGCAGGTAAAGTTCGAAGACAGTCTGCTGTCAGATTTTCTCTTGCTCACAGGAAGCCTGTCTTCTTGTTCTATTCAGGCCTTCAACTGATTGTATGAGACCCACCCACACTGTAAAGAGCAATCTGCTTTACTCACAGTCTCTTGATTTAAATGTTAATTCCATCCCCAAACATCCTCACAGGTAGCACAAAATACATTTGACCAAATATCTGGACACCTCATGACCCAGCCAAGCTGACATCTAAAATGAACCATCGCAGGGCAGAAAGTGAGACACAGATGTAGAGAACAAATGTATGGACACCAAGGGGGGAAAGTGGTAGCAGGGGGTGGTGGTGGTGTGATGAATTGGGAGATTGGGATTGACATATATACACTAGTATGTATAAAATGGATAACTAATAAGAATCTGCTGTGTAGAAAGATAAATAAAATAAAATTCAAAAATAAAATAAAATGAACCATCATACAAACCTTCCAGATTCCTTACCTCTGGTAGCAGGAATAGTAAGCTAAGTGATGTCCAGCCCACTCTGATTCTATGTTAACAGTGAGAATAGTCTCTAGGAGTTGGGTCAGGTACCCCATTAAAAAATTTTTCAGAAATGTATGCCCTCTTCTTAGACTTAACTTCCTAAGTTGTTGAAATTCAAAGTGCAGTGTATTATTGGTCTTTCCTTTATGCAACATTTTACTGAGGTATAGCATATATTCAGTAAATGGCCCAAATCTGAGGTGACAATGAAATATCTGTATTTGTCTCTATATCTCCATGTAACCACCATCCAAAACAATATGTAGATCATTTTCAACATTCCAGAAGAGGCTCTCATTTTCCTTTTCAATTAATGTACCCCAGAGGAAAACACAGCTCTGACTTCTATCACTAAAGATTCTACTTTGCCTTTTCCTGAATGTCATATAAGTGACATCACAGAAAACTTCCTCTATTAATATCTGGCTTCCTTCATGTTAAGTCTGAAACTGTAAAAGGACTGTGATTACACCACTTGTGAGATAACAAATTAGCTTGCCATAGTTTTATATATATATATGGTATATATATGATATATTTTTTAAACAAGACCTTGGGTCATACACACAAATGGTTTATTACTCACAGCAAAAAGCAGCCAGAGCAGTATCTCAGCACACATTCTCCATGTCCCAGTCTTCACAAGGTGACAGAATGAGCGCCAGATGTTTATCTGACCTGCATCAGGTTTACCTCACAAGAGCAGAACCCTGAAAGGATGAGACTTGGAACTTCTTTGGGGTGGTTGGCATTATCTCCAGCACATCGCTGCCATTCTCCTGCCAAGAGAAAAAGGCTTTTACTCTACAATGTAAATCACCTTCTCCCGGGAAAGTGGGGGAGGGATATGATGACCATCCTGGAACGTAAGCCAGTGCCTCTGGAAGAGGGGAAGGAAACGTTACTAACTTGGAAGTCTCTGGAGATTTCTGTCTTTAGGGAGATACTACCTCTAGCTTCTAAGGCATGTTCCCAAGGCCATCCCTGTACTGGGAATGCCCAGGCCATGCAGAAAGACTGAGAAATCCAGGGAAATTTATCTCCCAACGTCATCAACTTTTCCTTGAGATTAATACACATGTTTGCATAAAGCAGTAGTTTATTCTTCCCTTGCTGATATACACAATTACTGCAGTTGATGTATTTAGAAATTGGCTGTTGAGCACCTACCATGTGCCCAGGTCTACCATAATAAAAGGACTGGCATGCCTACAACTATGAATTGTGGAAACTAGGGAGAGAGTTTAATGTGAGTTCTATAGATCTCTTAGTAGTACATATTCGGTGTTCAGATAGCTCATGATCCTTTCAAAATTCTACTTAAAATTTTGAGTCATGTTATATGCATTTTTCTCGGGAGAAAAACCATTGCTTTTATCAGATATAGTAATATGTCTGTAATTCAAAAGATTAAGAGTACCTAGCATGGTAATTCCATCTCTGCAAGATTCAAACAGACTCTCTGTGGTTTTGTTTCTTCCTGACAGATCTGGACCCTGAGCCTCTAGTTTCCTTAAACTGCTTCCATTGTCTTAACTTCTCACCAAAACAGTGGAATTTCCAAGACAAATATGGAAAGAATGATTGAAAAAGGTAGTAGGTATAAGTGAAGTAAGTCAGACAGAGAAAGGCAAGTATCATGTGATATCACTTATATGTGGAATGTAAAAGATGATACAAGTGAACTTATTTACAAAACAGAAAAAGACTCACAGACATAGAAAACAAAATTATGGTTACCAAAGGGGAAAGTGGGGGGAGGAATAAATTAGGACTCTGGGATTAACAGATACACACTAATATATATAAAATAGATAAACAACAAGGACCTACTGTATAGCACAGGGAACTATATTCAATATCTTGTAATAACCTATAATGGAAAAGAATCTGAAAAAGAATATATATATATACATGTATATATATGAATCACTTTGCTGTATACCTGAAACTAACACAACACTGTAAATCAACTACACTTCAATTTAAAAAAAGAAAGATATGGTAGGTAATAGTGCTCAAATTAAGGACAAAACCACCTCAGGGGCTTCCCTGGTGGTGCAGTGGTTAAGAATCTGCCTGCCAATGCAGGGGACACGGGTTCGAGCCCTGGTCCAGGAAGATCCCACATGCCATGGAGCAACTAAGCCCGTGTGCCACAACTACTGAGCCTGCGCGTCTGGAGCCTGTGCTCCGCAACAGGAGAGGCCGCGGCAATGAGGCCCACGCACTGCGATGAGGAGTGGCCCCCGCTCACCGCAACTGGAGAAAGCCCTCGCACAGAAAAGAAGACCCAACACAGCCAAATAAATAAATAAACAAACAAACAAATAATTAATTTTAAAAAAAGAAACAGAATTCCTAAAAAAACAAACAAACAAAAAATAAAAAAACCCTCAGACAAGTCAGTTTACAATTTTTCTGGCTTCTTTTTGTTTTAGTATCTTTGTTAAGAACGCACCAGTAAAACACTCAAGACCAAGATCTAAGACCCACCAGAGTGCTATACTCTCCCCAGGACTTAATCTGAAAAAAACCCCCTACTGTCCCCAAATGCCCCAGCCTGTCCCCACTACTATGACACGTTTATAGCAAATTTTCCTAAATTTGATACTCACCTGCATGTGTTCAATCTCTTCTCACCCAGCACTGAAAATAAATTTAACAAATGTTCTCTTTTCATCATTTGAATTTTTGCCTTTTTGGAATATTTGCATTTTAACAGGAGTATGCCTGAAAAATAAGTCTTTGCTTGAGGGAATGTATTACTAATGTGAAAATGTTAGGCATCTGTTACAATCTAGTTGAAGAGGGATTTAAGATAAATAAGCTTTCCTGTCACACTGTCACACAGCAGTGCTCACATCACGTCGTCATCTCCTTAGATAAGCTTCATAAAATTCTCTACTTTTCTGATTGAAAAAGTTGCTCTTCGGAACAACATGACGGCACACACAATTGCCACATGGTGTGGTGACAAGGACACTTAGCCCGACCTTCCAAGACCAGAGTCCAAATCATGGGTCTGCACTCAGTCCGGCATGACCTTGGGCACATTGATTAATCTCCCAGAGATTCAGTCTGCTTTTGGGTAATACTGAGATCATGATGCTTGTGTTAACACGTTATCAAATGAAAGATGTTTTACGAACTTAGGTAATATTATGTCACAATCACGTCACAACCACCCCACATGGCCTCATCTGGACCTCATCTTCAGGTTACAAAAACATTCCTTAAACATTCAAAATGGCAGTGCTATCGAGATGACAGTTTTGAAACATAGTCCTGTTGGACTTTGGGTCACAGTTGTGGGATGGAAGGAAAGAGGGGGAAAGAAGGAGTTGAGGAAAAGAGATCCTGCTGTTTTTAAAACAATGTTATTGGAGTATAGTTGATTCACAATGTGGTGTTAATTTCTGCTGTACAGCAAAGTGAATCAGTTATACATATAGCCACTCTTTTTTAGATTCTTTTCCCATATAGGTCATTACAGAGTACTGAGTAAAGTTCCCTGTGCTATATGGTAAGTCCTTATTAGTTATCTATTTTATATGTAGCAGTGTGTATATGTCAATCCCAATCTCCCAAAGTATCCCTCCTTCTCCCCTGGTAACCGTAAGTTTGGTTTCTACATCTGTGACTCTATTTCTGAGATTCTGCTATCTTGTGAATGTGCAAGATTTGCTCTCCTTGGAGGAAAAGTGACAGTTAGCTGGTGACTTTGCAGCATGGAACCCATAGCATAAAGGTTTAGGGCTCTGTTATTAACCAACAGTGTGCTGCCAACCAGAGTTAGCGAGCGTTTCAAGTGTCTCTTCATTAGCCAGGAGTGGGGAGAGATCAACAATTCCGTCTCAAAGATATAGGAAGCCTGTATCTTAATACTGTTAGCCTTGTAGGCAGGTTAGCGATAGCAGCTCTGTGGGCTCACAAGTGTGTTTCAGGTAATCTGTATCCTCATATATTTGGGAGTGTTAGAAGCAAGCAACCACATTCACTGCTTATGGAAAACAGAACAAGTATCTCACAGCGAGCATTAAGACTGAACGATGCCTGAGCTATTGGAGCCCTGTTGATTCCAAATTTATAATAATGTCTGTGGAAAGGTGGAGAACAATAAGGAAACATAATGACTTACGTTCCTTGGCTTAGGACAATGCAAGGTAGGTCAATTGTTATAGTCATATCTTTGTCCAGAGAAACTGTCATTTTAACTCCCTACTTCATAGCTTCTCGTCTGAAAAGTTTTCTCAGTGGAGAAGGCTTCCTGTGTTTCTGGATGAGGATGAGAATAGTAGTGTAATGTCAGTTACTTTTTAGAAAGAACAAATAGAGTCCAAAAGTGGGGGTGAGGGAGGGGTTGGGAAAGAGAGCATACTGGCATTTGGTCAGAAAGAAATTAAACTTAGGGATAAGGGGAGCACTTAACTAACTCATTATTTTCTTTACCCTCCCATTCCTACCAAATCTTGTGCAATTTTTTTTTTTAAAAAGTGAAAAAGAGATGTGCCATTTTTTATAGTTAATACTCCATCATAAATGAGCAGCAATTAATTAGAGAATATAATGGATGTCTTTTGGTACTTGAGAAACACAAATGGAAGTAGAGAGTTTAGAGTTTTCAAATAGAATAAACTCTATAACTTCCAATTTCTTTCTTTGGCTTACCATGGTCATATTATTATTATTTTTGTCCCTAAAGGTGATCTAATTTATTTTCTCCAAAAGCTTAACATCCTTACAGTAGGCTTGAAATTCTGACATATCGACATGAGGAAAGATCGGGAACCTTAGTGTCAAATCACGAAGTCTTTATTAGAAAGTACAAAGTCAACAGAAGACTGTTACTTGGAGATTTACTACTCTTAAAGGAAGTAATATATCAGTTTGCTCTTAGACATAGCCCAAGAGATGCCTGCTTGGGAAGTTTGGAAAGCTCCAGCTGGGGGGCTTTCCATCCTTCTCTTCATACCTGCAACTCCAGAAGTTAATACACAGAGTTTTAAGTAATGACGATACACATCATTTTTCCTTGGCTTCTCAGAGTGAATTGTTCTAAGAGAAGAAAAGTACTATGCTTCATATAATGCTTTACTATAATTCCCTAAGAATGTAATGGTACTATTCTATTCTCTAGATGTTTGTGGGAGAATTGGAAAAAAATTAACCTGGCATTCAAATTGAGCTTATTCTTCTAGTCTCTATTGCTGTACCTAGAACTTGGAGAGTCAGAGAATGTATCTACCAGCCCAGTGAATGTTTGTACCTTTGTGATTTTTGAGTCACTTTGTAGAACAGGTCAGGTTTCTCAGTATTCTTGGTTGAGGGAGTCTAATACGTAAAGTTTGTAAAATTTAAAGAACAAATCTTGGGCTTCCCTGGTGGCGCAGTGGTTGAGAGTCTGCCTGCCGATGCAAGGGACACGGGTTCGTGCCCCGGTCCGGGAAGATCCCACATGCCGCGGAGCGGCTGGGCCCGTGAGCCATGGCCACTGAGCCTGCACGTCCGGAGCCTGTGCTCCGCAATGGGAGAGGCCACAACAGTGAGAGGCCCGCGGACCGCAAAAAAAAAAAGAACAAATCTTTATTTCCTGCCTTAATGGGTTAAGAAGTTTCCTTTCAGCCCATAATTTTATGGGGTGTTTTTTCAAAAAATAATATTTAATGTAGGTTTGTTTTTTGTTTTTACTATTTTGATCTTAAGAATCATTGAGGTAAAGAGTTTCTAGAGCATTTATTCTTAATCTCTGGATCCTCTCTTCAATAAATCATGTATATAGAAATGTGGAAATTTCACAGACCCTCTGAAACTTATTCATACACCAATAGATCCATGGTTGCCAAGTTTAAAACCACTGTTGTAGAGGAATTGGAATTGTATCAGCTTAAACAGATTAATATCACACCCTAGATAGTGCCAGGGACTCAGTAAGCACTTCATAAAACCTTTTGGAGAAAATAGCAGATGGAATATTTTTTCATTCTCTGCTCTGAAATTACATTTCCTAGGCCTCTCAGAGACCCAATAAGGTCATCAGTTGTCATTTCCAAGATTCCTGCTTTTCATTGCTCAACTGCAAGGGATGAGAGGCAGGAGAATAATGTCCATATTTCAGCATTTCATGAATCTGATTGTTACGTGATCTCAGAAGGTTACAGTTAGGCTCTTCTCTCTTGTCTTTCATTTGTGTGACACTGGATTTGTTAATGAAAGAACCTAAATGAGCTTTAAATGGTTTTGTAAAGGAGAGACAAATATTTGGTTTGTTTTCTTAAAATTTTTTTTTTTCAATTGCCCGCCTCTCTTTCTCTCTCCCTGTCTCTCTCTTTCTCTCTCTAGGCACACAAGAAGTTGTTGGGTATTGCTCAAATTCTATAATATGGTAATGAAATACTTTGATCATGAGAAGCAAACGAATGTTTAGTAATTCAGCCAAAGCAGATAGAATCATGAGTTTTATAATACAGTTTTAGCTTTAGATACCACTTCAAAATCCACCTGCTTACTTAAATTAAACTCAACCCTCATAATTTTACATCCCTTGTTACTTTGTCATTGAACTATTCTGGTTTTAAGAAAATGAAAAGTAATTTTTTAAAGTGAGAACAATAAAGGAAGTTTGTGCAATTCATTTTTCTCTGATTAAAGAATACATACACACATTTACCTCTGTAGTTAAAAGCTGTACAAATATTAAATTTCATCCTTGGTTGACCCTAATGCTTTTGCCATTAATATGGGAAATGGTCAGTCAACACAAGAGGAAAGGACATTTTATTTTCATGGTGAAACTTTTGCAGAATATTACAGGGTTCTTGGACTATATGTAAGCTAAAAGTTTGACCTTTTATTAAATACTTTATAAAAATTTGTATTGAGGAAAATTTCAAATACATGCAAAAGTAGAGAGAATAGTATGACTTTGTGACCAATCTTTAAATTGATTTTGAAGTCACTGGTTGAATTATGGTATTCTAGAAAAAGTGTTAACAGTTATTGCCTTATTTAGGTCCCTTTCTTACTTCCTGTCACACCTTATTAGAATTGAAGCTAGGTAAATGCCTTTTTTTTTTTTTAAAGAGAAAGAACAAGTTCTCTGCTGTCTCTCTTTTTCTTTTTTTTAACTAATTAATTAATTAATTTATATTTTTGGCTGTGTTGGGTCTTCGTTTCTGTGCGAGGGCTCTCTCTATTTGCGGCAAGTGGGGGCCACTCTTCATCGCGGTGCGTGGGCCTCTCACCGTCGTGGGTTCCTTTGTTGCGGAGCACAGGCTCCAGACGCGCAGGCTCAGTAGTTGTGGCTCACGGGCCTAGTTGCTCTGCAGCATGTGGGATCTTCCCAGACCAGGGCTCGAACCCGTGTCCCCTGCATTGGCAGGCAGATTCTCAACCACTGTGCCACCAGGGAAGCCCCCGGTAAATGCCTTTTTATGTAAAATTAATAGATGCTCATTAAGAAAAAGTCAAGCCATTAGGAAAAGTACAAAGAAAAAGACATATTTAAAACCATATCAATTTCCACCACCTCCAAATTACTCTAGTTACTATTTTGTGAACAGCATTTTATGCATCTTCTTATAAAGAGATCAATAGGTAATAGAGTAAAAAGTATTATCATGCTATATTCAGTATTTAAAATGAAAATTATGGGATTTAAAGAAAAAGAAACTGAAGCAAAACTAAAATAATTGTTTCTTCAAGAGATACTCAATTCTTAAAGTGTCTTTACATTTTAATATAAAGAGTTTATTAAAAAGTACATAGTTCTACTTTAAATAGTATCTATTTGCATTTTGACTTGAAACCATAACTCCCATAATTCTGTATTTAAATGGATTCGCTATTTACCACCAGTTTTTTTTTATCATGTTTTATCCGTATCCAAGTTTTTATTATGCTTCATCTCTCGCCTGCCTGGCATTCATTCTGCTCAAGAATGTTTTGGTCCCTACGCTGTTAACAGATTTGCTAACTTCAAGGAAATGTCTTTATCTGAAGACACTTTGGACAGTATGAACTATTGGGCCACTCTCTCGGAACGTTGTACCTATCGTTCACTATCTTCAGGAGTTGAACGTTGCCTTAGAGACATCCACAGCTAACCCTATTTTTACCCTTTGTATACCATTCACTTTTCTTATCACATGCTCAATTTTTTTTGAATTGTTCAAGTACAGCCACTTTTACAAAACATGTCCAATGATTCTGTCTGAATTTTCGAAGATATAATGTTCCCTTTCAATTTGAAGATTCAAGTTTTTTCTCAGTTCTATGGTATTTTCACCTGTGAGATTACTTTATAATTTTAACTGTTCCATTTTTTCCATACTCTTCTTCAGCAATTATGGATATACTGGATCTCCTTTTCTTCCATATCTATCAACTTACAAACAGTACTTGTCTTTCTTTTCTTTATTATTATTATTATTATCATCCTAATGTGACTTTCATCTTTATCATGGTTTAGTTTTCTCTTATATTTCCTCTATGAATTGTACCGGCTCAATTTTTCTCTCCATCCATTGTCTTATAATTTCTTCTTTGAATCCTTACATCTACCCTATGAGATCTTTTCAGGAGTTATTATGCAATTTGGAATTTTTTTGAGACCTAACAGGTTGAATGTTTTTGTAATATAAGCATAGCTGTTTCAGTATTTTGTAGGTGTGCCTTATAGTTTGAGATTGTAAACTTCCTTGTTTCATTGGAGATAAAGAGCTCTTCTATTTCTTCTGTTTTTTCTTCATTGCACACAGAGGGATTTAGGAAAGGAGAGGGGAATTCTAGAAAAGTCTTTGCTCAACCATCTTTGACATAAGGCTTACATAGAAGTTTAAGTCCAAAGTTTTACACTGCTTCAGTGCTATGAAGACTTCATAGATAGCCACCCAACTATCTGGGTGGAGTGGCTTCCTTTCCCTAGGAATGAGCAAGTTCTTAGAATGAACTGATTGCAAGAGCTAAGAACACAGGATTGGTTTTCCAATTCTTCCAACCACCTTCACCCCAGAAAGTTGGAGGATAGGATCACTTGCCCTGATACCTGTGGTGTGGACACAGGGTGAGACACTGTAGGTATGGTTGGAAAAAGCTTCTTTTTTTTTTGACCACATAGAAGAGAAATATAGTGTTAGAATCAGCAGCTTGACTGTGTATCCGAAAGACTGGGCTGATTTTGGCCATTTTGTACCTTGAATAAGTTTTTACTATACAGAGGGTTGAGATATGAATATTGCACTTCGGAGGTTCCTTTCCTGTTCAAAGGTAAAAAAGTAACCAAAAGCTTTTCCAGGAGTTTTTACCAGCAATAGGAATAAAGTCTAGCTGGAAATACTAACTAGATTATAAGTTTCTCAAGCGACCATATTTTATTTATCTTTGCATTTTCAGTACCTTGCACAATGTTTGGAAAATAATAGGTGCATAATATTAACAATAATAACTGATAGCCAGATGCATATTGGTGATGGGCACTATGCCAATCACATTCAATTTTCACACAAAAAGAACAACTCATTACCCTTCTTGATTAGGGAAGTGAGGCTCAGAAAAGTAAATGCCCAAGATTACACTGCTATTAAATAGACGGAGTCAAGATTTGAACCCAGGCTAACTGACTACAGAGTACATCAACTTAACTAAGTGTACGAACTTAACCACCAAGAAAGGGATGAGGGAGCCAGGAAAGGAAAGAAAGAAGAACGGGAGGCACAGTGAGAAGAATGATTGATATAAGCAAGAATTTTAAGGTATTGAAGCATTGTTATACAAAAAGGAGAACAGATGGCCTTTGAGCAGCCAGTGGGAAGCATGATTTTGCCGTGGAGACTCAATACTAGAGGCACAGGAAAAAAGCAATACACCTGAATGCACACACAAAAAGTCTGTTACAAACCAAAGCTGGCCTCCTGGTGGTGAGAAGACAACTGTGGACATGGGGAATGTAGAAACCAATATGGAGAGATCGTGGTTGCCTTTGCAACGTTCCATGCTGTTCTTAATTTCTGCCTTCCTGACCACTATCATTTTCTTGAATATCTTGGGAAAGTGTAAACAACATGGGAACAACACTATTGTACCCGATATGGACCATGTAACTCTTGAGAACACAGTCATCTTGACTAGCCAAGAATAGCTAACTGTAGTGGGCCCCAACTCTATTAAGCAATAGTTGGTGGGATGCAGGTTTGATGGGAGAGAATATCAAAGGGCCTCTTAGGCCTTTCCTCAGTTGGTTTTCTTTATACCTTTGAGTTTGGTTACGTATGTGCAAATGTGTGTCTGTGTATGAATCCATAAGCTGTCAAAAATTCAGTCTAGACTAGGAAGACTTAAACCAACAGTACTCAATAATCTCCATCTAACCTGGGTGCTAATATTACTTAGAGGAAGGAAGTATTCTGTGAGTCTAGACAGTGTGATCCCAGCTAAGGAAAAAGCAGTTTAGTGAGTCAGAGGTGTGTATTCTGGGCCTGGCTTTCCCTCTCTGTAGCTGAGTGACATGATCATGCTTGGCTTCAACTCCCCATAATTTGAGGACAGTTCTCCTTGCCCAACCTACATTTGCTTCACTGGTTCCAAAACCTGTATAAAAATAGACAAATTGCAGAGACTCTTCTTAAGCCAGAGGAGCTAGAGTATGCACTAAGCAGTGTAAGATTCCTCTGTACCAGATGTCTTCTGTCTCCGGATGTGAGCCTGGCCCTGCTCAAACCTTACTCACTATGACTTCCCGCTACACTTTTTTTTTTTTAACATCTTTACTGGAGTATAATTGCATTACAATGTTGTGTTAGTTTCTGCTGTATAACAAAGTGAATCAGCTATACATATACATATGTCCCATATCCCCACCCTCTTGCGTCTCCTTCCCACCCTCCCTATCCCAAACCTCTACGTGGACACAAAGCACCCAGCTAATCTCCCTGTGCTATGCGGCTGCTTCCCACTAGCTATCTATTTTACATTTGGTAGTGTATATATGTCCATGCCACTCTCTCACTTCGTCCCAGCTTACACTTCCCCCTCCCCGTGTCCTCAAGTCCATTCTCTATGTCTGGGTCTTTATTCCTGTCTTGCCCCAGGTTCCTCAGAACCATGTGTTTTTTTTAGGTTCTGTATACATGTGTTAGCATATGGTATTTGTTTTTCTCTTTCTGACTGACTTCACTCTGTATGACAAAGTCTAGGTCCATCCACCTCGCTACAAATAACTCAATTTCATTTCTTTTTATGGCTGAGTAATATTCCATTGTATATATGTACCACATCTTCTTTATCCATTCATCTGTCGATGGACACTTAGGTTGCTTCCATGTCCTGGCTACTGTAAATAGTGCTGCAGTGAACATTGTGGTACATGACTCTTCTTGAATTATGGTTTTCTCAGGGTATATACCCAGTAGTGGGATTGCTGGGTCATATGGTATTTCTATTTTTAGTTTTTTAAGGAACCTCCATACTGTTCTCCATAGTGGCTGTATCAGTTTACATTCCCGCAAACAGTGCAAGAGGGTTTCCTTTTCTCCACACCCTCCAGAATTCATTGTTTGTTTGTTTGTTTGTTTGTTTTGCCGTACACGGGCCTCTCACTGTTGTGGCCTCTCCCGTTATGGAGCACAGGCTCCGGACACGCAGGCTCAGCGGCCATGGCTCACGGGCCCAGCCGCTCCACAGCATGTGGGATCTTCCCGGACCGGGGCATAATCCCACGTCCCCTGCATCGGCAGGCGGACTCTCAACCACTGCGCCACCAGGGAAGCCCCAGAAATTGTCTCTTGACCAAAATATCAACACCAGAAACCTGCCCCCTACCTCATCTGCAAGCATCTGTATGTGTATTGAACTGACATCAGATAGATTATGTTTGACAATCAAAGCACAAGAGGCATATTCATCAAGTGATTTTTCAATGTAAGATATACAACCACTACTAATTATTCCTAAGTCTTAGAGATAGTGCTAACACTATCTGAGTTCTAGGTTTATGGTTAAAATTCTCTGCTCTCTTTCACCATATCTCATTTCCTCTCTCATAACCTATCAACAACTGTACATAACTCTTCATTGATTCCCAAATGCAGCCAGCCTGAGATGAAAGAATGAAAGACATGGTAGTCCCCTAAATAAATAAGCACTTTAGCTGTAAAGAGAAAAACGTAGTATAGCAAGGCAATCGAGGAAGTTTTGAAAATAAGTTATTCCAAAAGTACAAGGAAATTGAGGAAGTTTTGAAAATAAGTTATTCCAAAAGGTATTAAAGTAAAAATCCACAAAACCTTTGATCTATCAAGTCTGTCTTTAGACATAAACATTATAGAAATACTTGTACAAGTGCACAAATAAGTACAGATAAGTAAGAGTATTAATTGCAGCTCTTTCTTAGTGATAATTGGAAGTAATAAATATCTGTCCCTGTGGGAATAAATTTTAATACCAGGATATGCCTAAAGAAAAGTCTTAGCCCCCGAATAGTATGGTGTAGATCTCCATGTAGGACAATGCAAGAAGTCTATGAGGCAGAGCTGAAGTTTTTTAAAAAGCAAGTTTCAAGCATTAAGTGGAAACATAATCGTATTTTTTACAATTCATGCTTCATGCCCAGGAAGGTGCCTGTGGTTTTCAGTTATTCAAGAAGAGTGAAGATGTTTTATAAACGTAAAAGATTCTTAAAATTCATTGTAGGTTTAATGATTTGAGGATTTCTTCAACTGTCTATGTACAGGCACAGATTCTGAAGATTACTCTTGAAAATACTAACGGTGGTTGTTCTAGGGAAGTGGGAGATTGGAAAAGGAAGATGAGGAGACATTACTTTAGTCTGAAAAGTCTAGCCATCAAATGCATATAATTAATAAACTATACGAAAAGCAATTATCTCCGAAAAGAGCTGCACTATCTCCTCCATCCATGACCCAGGCATAGTATTTTCCTTTATCTCTTCCCACCTCACAGACTCTTTTTCCTTCTCTGCCTTATGAGAAAAATACATTATAAGACAAGTACAGAGAATGATATAGGATAGATGTTACTGGACTGCAGTTTGACTTCTACAATTGGACTTATGCATTTGACAGATTATAGGAGGAATAATGAATCTGAGTTCTTTGCAGTTGCCTTCCATATAGCAGATGGAGAGGTGCAGGACATGTGAGATAGCCATATTTATGGCAGCAATGACTTAGATCCAAGCTCTGATCCCAGAAGAGGTGATGTTATCCATATCAGTTAGAGTCTATCAACATGGTTTAACAACCCTGTGTGAAACCATTTCCATAAAGAGCAGCTGTTTCTTCCAATCTGTCTCTCGCTTGCTGTCCCTAAACACGTGTTCATACTCACATTTGTCCTTGTGCTTTGATACCATTTAAGATGGACAAAGGTGTTTTATAAATATAAAAGATGATTTTCAAAGGTGGTTTTAAGGCTTAATATTTTAAACATGATTTAAACTGTAGAGGCTTGGTGTTTTCAGTGGCTTAATGAAATAAAACCCACCTGTTATTTTTGGCTGCTTTATTTAGACCATCTGCATCACAAAGAACGAATAGCTCAACGGTGGACAGAGAACTGTCTACTCTTCATGTGTCAGTAATTTATTTATTCTCTCTATCCAAGCCTTCAGGTCATTGCAAAAGGGTTTATCTATTCATTTTCCAACGCAAGGGAAACGAATATTTGGTGTTTGGCTTTATTAAAAATAATCACAGGGAATTGTATTTTTTGTTACTTAATGGTTTTCTATTTCCCCTATGTTAAAATAGCTTGCTGGGTGCATGTATTTTAAGGAACCAGATTCTCTTTTCCTTCTATGGCAGGTGGAGTAGCTGCTGAAGAGGTGTTTTTGGTGATGGTGAAAAAATCACGTGGCATTCACAGTTCAGGTAGCAATGTGAGCATCACATTTTCTGTTCCTAAATTATGGAGTCCCAGCTAGAGATGAGAATTACAAAGGTCAGGCACTTTGGTCACCAACTATGTCCACTGGAATGGAAAGGGTTTGCAGTCCTTGTCGTCATCTTTTTGCAACATAGGATACTGGAGATCACCTTACTTTAACTTTTCTACTTTACTTGATGACTGTGAGTTTGTTCTCTCTTGGGTTCACTCTCACATCTTTGACCACCTCTAATCATAATCATAGCAACAACAATAATAATAACAGCTTGTATTTATCGACTACTTACTAAGTTCTAAGTACTATGCTAAACACACCACATATCTCTCATATTTATCCAGCTCCTCCTTTTTCTCATCTTAGGCTTTCCCACAAACTTACTCATGGGTCTTTTCTTCTACTTACTTACTCATTTCTTCAATGAGAACATTTCACATATGGTTGAGAATACCACCTCTATGTGGATGGAGTCTAACTGCATTTTCAACCTGTCTTAGTTCCTTCAAGCACCTGTAACAAAATATCATAAACCAGGTGGCTTATAAACAACCAAAATTTATTTCTCACAGTTCTGGATTCCGGAAAGGCTAAGGTCATGATTCAGACAGATTCAGTGCCTGGTGAGAGCCAGCTCCCTCGCTGACGGCCATCTTCTCATTGTACCCTCATATGGCAAAAGGGATGAGGGAGGTCTCTTTCGGGCCTCTTATAAGAGCATGAATTCCACTCATCAGGGCTTTGTTCTCATTACCTAATCAACTCTCAAAGACCTCACCTCAAAGTACCATCACATTGGAGATTAGGATTTCAACATACGAATTGTGGAGGGGATAGGGGGTGTGGGGAACACACAGACATTCAGATCATAACACAGCCGTTGAACTTGAACCTGACTTCCAGTTTCTAGCTGCCTATGGGATGTTTTAGGATTATCTAAGCGGAATGAGAATCTACTATTTATTGAGTGCCTGCCAAGTGCTAGGCACTTGTTAGATATTTTATATATTATCTTTAATCTTCACATAAATAAAGTACATCTTGCTTTAGATTTGGGAAAATTTGGGTACAAATAATTTAATAATTTTCCTGAGACCACACTGTTGCTAAGAAGCAAGCTGGGATGTTCAAATGTAATTCTAAAACCCATGACTTTAAAAACATTTCATATGATAAATCTCAGATGTAACACTTTCTCCATATCACTGACTAAGCATCTGAGACTATCACCCATGTACTGCCAGACCTCCCTTTCTATGTTTCTGTTTATCTCCCAGCCAGCCACCTGCTAGGACTTTCATCCAAGGCTTGGTAACCTCAGCCTTAGATCATCCCAGTTACCTCCCTCCCTACTCTTCATTTCTAACCCATCCTGTATGAAAACTATCCAATTTATTTTCCTGTGGCACTGTTCTCCTACTGTCATTTCTGGGCTAAAGAACCTGTAACATCATCCATGATCTATCCATCAAGGTCAAATTATAGATTCAGAGTTTTTCTTCAACTCCTCTAATATATTTGTCTAAAATGATCATTATTTTATTAATTCATTTCACTCACAACAATCATTTTACTGGGTTCTTCACTCACTCTGCTCTTTGCCATTCCTTTTCCAGTTCCCTGAATCTCTTTCCTCCTCTTCTTGGCCAGTGCAATCTTACCCTGATTCAAAGTTCCAAGCCAAGTTCTTTTCTCCCAAGAAAGCCACCTTGCTTGTCTACAGGCCACTAACATCTTTCTTCTCTGAATTCCTACAGTATTTGCTGTGTGCTCCATTCCCTTATCTACTGCCTTTTATTTGCCTTTCATCGTTTGGGTCTGCAGGCATCAGACAGTAAACTTCTGAGGACAGAGGTCCTTTGTAGTACTTCTTGGACCTGGCATATGAACTTGGCACAGACTGTGTGATCAATAACCACTTTTAGATTAGTTGACTGGCATAAATTGTGTACTTAGAAGTGACAATCATTCTGCCACACAGAGTCCAGAGCCTCCCTGAAAACCTTTATCATAGGCTGTTTGTCCTACAAATGTTTGGAATTCCCCACCTTTGACATCATATATGCCTAATAGGAAACAACAAACGATATTTATTTAGCTCCTTAAGTATGTTTCATATCCAACACAGTCTCTCATGCAAAAAGATAATTGTACTTATATGCTGCCATCCTTCAGAAACTGCCTATGATAACTTTGAAAATGTAAAGTCTATCATGTAAAGAGAGAGGGTAAGATAAGATACACCATAGTATGTTCATAGATTTCTTATCTGCAGTCAGGATTATCTCTTCTTTCCAAAGGAAATGCTTACAAAGTATTAAATGAAGAATTTTGAAAGTCCCCTCCATCCCTGAAATGTAATCTCTTATGAAACAGGCTGGAAAGATTCTAAAGAGCAAAAAAGTATGATGTACTTTAAGCTCTTTTGGGGTCAAAACTAATACTTGAACTAATTCCAAGATAGTGACCTCTGCAGAAATATTTATTGAGCTTTGTTGCAGATGGACAGTGTGACAACAAATAGGGTAAGTGGTTAGGAATTCAGAGCTCAGGTATTCTGATGGCTCTTGAGATGCAAGCCAGATAACTCAACTCACTGTAATATGTGAACAAAGGACAGGGCTTCTAATGAGATTGAGCTTCTCAGCAAGAGCGTACATTGTGTATAGGAAGCACCGTTTTAACTTTCCAATATTTTAAAATGCATTGGCATCATTAGTGCAGGGCCATTTAAAGGTCGATTGAATTCCAATAGAAAAATCAATGACCAGTATAGGATAACACTAAGGTCACATAAAAAAAGGGCATGAAATGGGCAGCTAATTCCCAGAGATTTGCCATGTGATTCCCAATGCGGCATCTAATAGAAGAATGATTAAATAGAATTTAAAACTATCAGCAATACCTCTGCTTTGCTTGTACATTAAAAATGAATCTATATTTTTGGTATGCCAAAGGCATTATCTAAATTGCATGATGATGTAGGAACATAGTGATATAAATTACCTCCCAAAACAAATAGAACATATTACCGCTTTAGGTATTTTATCTTGTTTAATCCAATTCTGACCAATTCTGTGGTATGGGTATTTGTAGCCTAAAGTTACAGGTGAGTATATTAAACCTTGAAAAGGTTAAATAACTCTCTCAAGGTCAAAGTTAGTAAGAGGTAGAGTTAGGATTCAAATAAGTCTGAAAGCTAATTCACTTCCCTCACTCCCCTATTTGGGGTTTTGAGAAATCCTGGAGTAAAGAAATCCACTCCACATTGTTTAGGACAAGATCTGCCACACTCATTTGACCGGTAAACCTGTTTTCCACAGAATACTTTCTAAAACCTAAGATGGTAACATTCTGTAGCACATGCTTTGGGGAATGCTGCTTTGGGAAGATGAGTAGTTTGCCAGGGATAGCAGATCTCACTCAACTCAAAAGAACTACCAAGGGAGTTGACGATAATCCAGTGAGTAGCCGGAGTGCATACCTTGATGCTCTAGGTTTGAAAGAGAGGCAAATCTCTCTGAGCTTCTAAAATAAGAAGTGCACAGAGCCATCTGGCTAAAAAGTCACCCTGAAGAGATTGTCAACCAAGTCAACAAATCAGTTGCTGGTCTCACTCCAGATTCTGCTCAGATCAAGCAAGAGGAATCATGGGTGATGCCTTGCTTCTCCAAGGTGACTCTAGATTTAAAGTAGATTCTCCCATGAACCTTTCAACACTAAGTGCTCGCAAAAGGAGGCAGTGGTACTGCACCTCCACAGCTCTGAAGAATCTTTCCTGGATAATCCAGATGACCTAGCTGGAAGCTGCTGATTTCTGTTAAAACCTGTGAATCTTAGGAGACCAACAGGTTTCCATTTGTTGCAGCCATTTTGATGTATTCAAAATGAAACAGCTATTTTTACATGAGCTTAAAAATCAGCTATTACATTTTAAGCTTTTAAAATTGAAAATGAGGGTTTCTCCTCCCATCTTTGGCCCCATCCCGCTTCTGATTCAGTATGGAGGAGTGAGGAGTGGGGGGAGGGTCAGAGATTAGGTAAGGTTTTATGATGAATATTATTGCTGCTTTAAAATACTCACTTTGTATTTTGACATAACTACATGACAAGTAATATCCTTCAAGTCAAAATTTCCTTGTTAACGAAAGGTGAGTCAAATTAGCCAAGATAACTTGTTCTCTCTTGAGGCAATGACTATGTCTTACTTATTTTATGTTCCAAGGACCTAGTACAGTGTTTTACACTAAATAAGAGCAGTAAGAAAAACCACTGCCATATCTAGTAAAATCAAGCCCTAGCCTGGAAAGTTGACCCTGGATAAAGACTATAAAGAGGGGAACTAGAACCTTGTCTTCCCAACTCTAACCCTCGGACTACACTGCCCTTGGGGACGTTTCACTTTTTCTGCTATCAACACTCCCCCGGCCTCTAGGACACTATTTCTTCCAGCATATCTTTTTCTGTAGCGAAACTGAAAAGAGGCTAGATATTTAAAAAAGACTTTTATTTAAAGTCTTATTGTTAAGGAAATGGTAAAAGACCCAGAGATAAATATATAAGTCAATATAAAATATGGCTTACTCATTTTTGTTTTGGGAAACCTTCAGAGAAGCTTTCTGCCTAAGCTCCTGACCTGCGTCCATAATACAGATGCCATCTTCTCTAACCGTGATACTAAAAACCTCAATGCAAAATTCCTTGTGACCCAGGAAAAAGAGATTGAAGTTCTCTTTCTCAACTAGAGCTGCTTTACCATGCTTCTGACAGCTGTGGGAAATATTCTTTCATTTCCCAAAGACCCTAGAAGAGCATACTGCACACGGCAAGCACTCAATTCAGGGGGGCTGGGTGACTCCCAAATTTTCTTGGGTTAAACCATGAAAACCTGAAGGCAGCAACTTAGCTGAAGACAGTGAATTCTACCTGGAGTTCAGTCTCTCAGGAAGCTGGGCTCCTGGCCTGCCTGCAGTGAGCGTGCCAACCTGACTCTTTCCAGCCCACTGCAATGTTCTCTAACACTCTCCTAGGAAGCTCAAGACCACGGATTGGCAGATTGGGAATTGGAGGATGCTTCAACAACATTCAAGATTCTTGGAGAGTTGTTTGTAAAGTTGACTTGGCAGGAAGTGTCAATAAACAATTTACGGGAAGTTTTTTCTGTCTGCTTTACCAGATCATTTGGAGGAAATACTTTGCTTCAGATCATAGTTTCCATAGATCTAGTCTACAGAGTATGGTGTTTTTACAAAAGGCCGTGTAATAAACAATAGCTGAGAGTTTCTTAATTAACCCTTTCATACTGTTTATTCTTTCCTCGATTAAAAAGAATGTTTTAAGATAATTCTTATCCTTTGACCTAAGACTTTTCATTTTTTAATAAGAATTCATCTTCTGAAATGTACCTACAATTGGGGATTTTTTTCTATGACGAGAGTGCATATTTTACATGTATATAATATATAGGAAGAACTTAAATGTATTCCATACCATCACTTCCTTTTTGGAATATTAATATGTTTGCTGTGTTTGATTAAAAATAGCTCTTTGAGGTTCAAAAATATCTCTTTGCTAGCCTCTGAGGAGGATTTGAGGGAACAAAGGGATACAGTTTCTTCGGTGAAGAAGGGAGGTTTCTTCAAGGAGGAGGCTCATTGAACAAGGGTAGAGGATCATTAAATAATTCTGCCAAGGTCAGTGACAACTTCAGTTACTGGCTACATATTTTACGGTAAACACTGCTCAAGTTAAAGTTGCCCATGATGATTAAATGGAGGCACTAAATTATGCCCTCTCTGGATTCATTTGGTAGAGATAACAAGAGCGGAGGCTGTGTGAGCACTCTGGCTCATTCCTCTTCCGTCTCTCTCATCCCCTTTATTTCCTCTTTTAGTCTCATACTTGAAAACTAAGAGTCCACCAAAATCATTTTTGTGAGCAGTTGTCATGAAGCCCTAAACTTCACCCTTCTGCTCCCACCTCATTCATTCAGGCTTTGGGGTAGGGAAGTTCCTTCCCAGGCTATATACCCTTGGAGCTATTCTCTTGTCCGTTACCATTCATTTATTGATTGAGCCTACATATAACACAAACCACTTTAAGGTGAGGACATGTTCTCAGGCTACTAAAGGCGCACTCTCTGGCCCTGGGCAGGACTTGGGAAGCTTTGCCTGGCCAGTTCCCTTTCCAGGATCTGGTTCCCTGCAGCTAGACTAGCCAGGATGCCTCCCTGTTTATCTAGGTGTCCCACACCAAAGAGTTATAAGTCAAGTGTTCCTTCTGAAGTTACTTTTGGTTCCTTAGCAAAGTCTAGGATCTCAGTGTTCCTGGTGGGTCAGGGGAGAGGGAGGCTGGCCACTGAATAGGAGGCTGATTGATGTGATAGGACAATTAATTGCTGGAGAGGGGAAATGGATATTGGCTACACTTCTCTCCCCTTTGGTAATTCCTAAAAAATATGTGTTACCCAAGCAGCTTAGTATCTGGCCAGGTCTTATTTCAGGAATAACTGATGCATAATGATCAACCTACTTTGTGGATTTCTGTATTCTTAATCACTGGCTTAATATGCAGCTCTTTTATTGCTGTGTTTCTCTAGTTTTCTAATCTCTCCTCTGAGTCAGGTAGCTGGGCTTATGTTTGCAGAGACTACAGGTCCCTGAAGTGACAGCCCTGCCCTTCACACTCACCTCCTTTCTTGTTTGCTCCCTTTGTCAGGTTAAGACATCTTCATTGCTCTCTATGGATTTCTGGTTTCTAGGACATCGTTCTCAACAGTGTTCTAAGGTAAAAAAGAGGTACTTCTACCACCATCCCAGTGGTTCTAGGGCTCTTTAGGTCACCACTAGTGATTCTGTTTGCAGACTGATCCCTACCAGTAAGGACCATCATGCCACAGTCCTACTAGAGTTAACTAACCCTCTACCCTGACTGATGACAGGTATTTTCTCAGCTTGAAAGTGTCACGGTGGCCACTGGAGTGATCATTGATAGAACTGTGGTCCCATAATTATAGATATGAGTTCAAGCCAAGTGCCTGAATATAGAATATAGGATCTTTGACTTTTCTAAGAGCAACATGGTCCAGGAAAGCAATGTTATGCATCCGTCTTAAGGCTGTATTGTCATTGTACTTCTTAATCTTGCATCACTCATCAGATGTTACTTTGTCTATGTGGATCACAGAAAGGATCGATGTCTTATGAAAAGATTAACAGAAGGGAAAAATACAAATTCTTTGTATGTATGGATCACAGAAAGATCGATATTTTGTTTGAGGAATGCCATAGGAAACATAAAGGAGGAGCTTTTCATCACACATGTGTAGAAAAATAGAGCGTGATCAATAAGGCTATGTAGTTATTGACCTGTGAACACTTAGCTAAAGAGAATGGTTCTCTGACAAATCGAGAAAAAGAGCCAAACACCACAAGTGAGAGGTCTAACAAATAACCCCACTGAGCTCCATCCGTGTGTGTGTGTGTGTGTGTGTGTGAGTGCCCCAGTGGGGAGCGGGGAGCAGGGGTGTATGGACTGCCTGCCCTCCCTCTGTTGCCTGCCTGCCTGCTCATGCTTCCACTCAGTCAGTCTTCTGAGAGAATCAGTCCTCTGCTCCAAGAACCTGCCCTGTTTTACAAAGAGCTGAGAAGTTGTGCTACCATCAGAAGTAGCGAAAACTGAGCTCTTAGGGAATCCAAAGTATTGGCCACGACCTGAACCCATTTATAGCTGGGAGCTCGCCCGCCCACCCCCTGAGCTCTCTTTCTCTCTCAGAGCGGATGACAAAGTCTTTTTTCTCTGGTAACCAGAGACTTTCTCCTCCCCCACAGAAACCTGTTCTGACCATCCAGGTCAGGATTGCCTTGAACTTGATGGAGGTCATGAGAAATGTCTCAAATGTTTTCTCGTTAGGTTCTACAATGGACTCTCCATATAATTGAAGGGATATTTTTACGCAGAATGAAATTTCAGTCTGTTAAATTGCCATATGTTTATCTTAGCTTTTGTCCCTTGGAGTTATTTGTGGTTGAATCCTCTGTATATTTGCATTTGTCTGGTAGGAGAGGAGTTGGTCTTACAGATTGTTGACGAACCTGTGCTCTTGGTTGATGCTAACGAACAGATGTGACTTAGGAAAGCACATAATGGCTAAGTTCTGAGGGGGCCCCCAGTAGAACAAAAAACACGAGCCAAAAATCAATCCTTGAAGGTTTCCTAGAAGCAGTGAGTTCTGAATCAGATTTTAGGAAAAGATAACGTATTCTTTTGCTTAAAGGTATAGCCTACTAGAATATGCAGGAGATCAGTTCAAACACCATGAAGTAGAAATTGAATAGAAATAGATAAACAAGCCTTTTCAATTTGCTCTTCAAATATTTTTAAATCATTAATTCTATTAGCATACAACTGAATGGGCTATTAGTAGGAGTGTGTAAGCTGCAAATTTAAAGACAAAGATCTGAAATTGTCAATGGCTTCTTTTTGATAAAATACCTGCTTTATGTTTTTGGAAGAGGAAGAATAAAGCAATATTTGATTTAGTGCAAATGATTTATTTGAAATGTAGCTAACATTTGATATGGAAGACACATTTGCAATGAGAAAGAAGATAACAATGTGCGAATTCAGAACAAGTAAAAATAGATTTTTATCAAATTATCTTGTAATTTAATGTAACAAAGCCATACAAAGTCTTTAACGTAGGAGAAAAATGGAAAGGTCTTGGAACAGTATAAAATTCTTGTTTCAGATAATAATATACTGTGTAAATTATAAAATTCAGACCCAGTCTACCAGAAACATCCTAAGAATGCAAAAGAGGCATCATTGAATAACTGATATGTGATGCAGTTTGTTTTAAATCAAGTACCAAGGCTGGACTTATGCTACAATGCAAGGCCCTCACTACACCTTTAAATCTCCCTATTAAGTGTGATCTAGGATTTGTTAGGAAAAATGTTCCAGTGACCATTCACTGCATTCAGAATAAAAATCCAAAGGCCTTATCCTGCCTTTCAAAAGTCTTTGAAAAGTATGCCTTATATAAATGTTCAGCTTAATCTCCCATCAAAACCAGTAAGACCCAATGCTCCAATTAGAGAAGCTGGCTTCACATTCTAGAAGCTGAATTGTGTGCCCACATCCAGGTCTTGGTTTGGTTGGTTTGGGATGCTTGGCCAGCTTCATCCTTGCTTTTCAATGTCTGCCTCTCAAAAGTTTCCCCTTTATTCTTGGCCAAATTCAAACTCCCTTTGATCTAAAAAGCCTTTGCAGAGCTTCTTAGAAGAAATGTCTCCTTTTCTTTTATTCCTCTAGCAAAGTATTAGCTACTCTGTTTGACAACTGATACATACAATCAAACTCCAAGTGCTGTGGACTTTACCTCCCAAGGCAGAAAACACATAGTAGGCATTCACTTAATATTTGTTGCCTGGCTGCCTCAATATTTCCCAAGTGATGCTTTCTTCCCCAGAACTGCCATCGCCAGCCTGGTCAGGTCCCACACTCTGACCTAATCACAAAACTAGTCCTCAAACATGTCACTCTGCCTCTGGTTCAGCCCTTTTCCACATTGCTGTCATAACGATCTCTCAAAAACAGGAACTTAAAAATCGCAGTTTTAAAAACTTCAATCCCCTCTCTCTCTCACTCAGAGGTTGAATTCTACAGGCTTTATATGACACACACAGCCCTGTGATTTGTACCCCTTCCTTTCCAGTTACTTGTCTGAAACTCCCATTCATGTGCTTTATACTCCAGCAACACTGGATTGTTGCATCTTATGCAAGTGATAAATTCCTGAGGACCCGTGTAATTTAAAACTTGCATTATTTAACACAGATGTTCTCGTGTGAATGAATGTCAGCTAGGGGGAACATTTCGGAGCAGGTATATTCTAACCATTATAGGGTATGTTTCCTTTCATATTCTTCTGCCTGGCAATGCCTCTATTATTACTTCACAAAATGCTGTCTCTTAAATTTACAGAAGAACACATGGTAGTGGATTTTTGGACTTCTTTGTGACTTTTTATTGCTTTTAAATCCTGTTTCAAAGTTATGGATTTTCAGGCATTATTTCAGGTCTGAATTTTAGCCTTAGCCCTAGCAGTACTATTTAACGAAGATTTTCATTATATTATTATGGGGTATAAGGAGATAATTTAAATTACAAGCAGTGAATGCTAAAATTATGGGATGAAAGTCACCAAAAGCATTCACAGAAGTTTGAATGCTGGTAAACAGCAGTGGTCAGACATAGGACAGAAGTCATTTCTGTTCACTAGCAAAAGTGGCTACATGGTAGGAAAAGAAGCTGGTCTCTTCATATGTTGGCCATTTCATCATATTTTCCCTGGATATCATTCAAAGCTGCACCCTAAAGTGTGCTCAAGGAATATTCCAAAACTGTATGGAATCCAGTTATAAGGGCACATTCCAGACACTGCCATTCTTTTTCTTGTGGTACGCGGGCCTCTCATTGCTGTGGCCTCTCCCGTTGCAGAGCACAGGCTCCGGACACGCAGGCTCAGCGGCCATGGCTCACGGGCCCAGCCGCTCCGTGGCATGTGGGATCTTCCCGGACCGGGGCACGAACCTGTGTCCCCTGCATCGGCAGGCGGACTCTCAACCACTGCACCACCAGGGAAGCCCTACACTGCCATTCTTTACAGGATTGATTATACCACTTTCTTTCTTAACTGTGAGCACCTGCCTCTAAATCATTGATTTCATTTTTCTCTCCTGGAATCAAGTGTGAGTCTATGAACTTGCTCTTTATCTGTTCTCTTCCTTTAAAGAAGTTCATATAAGTCTTTTCAATTATACACCATCATATCTCATTCAGTCCCATCCTATACACTGTCTTTATATTCTTTATAGCTGTCACCTCTGAACCTCTTGTTGTGTTTTATAAAATCTAAGACACTGGCTCTCAAACTTAAGGATACATGAGAATCATCAGGGGGGATTTGCTGAAATGTACAGACCAGCAATATTTGGATTCAGTAGGTTTAGAGTAGGGTGTGGAAATTTTCATCTTCACAAGCATGGTGAGAGATTCTGATGCTGGTCTCTGTGGCGTGCAGACCTCATGCACTGCTTTGCAGTGCTTTTGTTGTTGAACCCAAGTTCATGTGCCCAACTCACAGTGAGGCCAAACAAACTGGAATGTTGGAGTTTGGAGCAGAGAGATGTTTATTGCAAGGGCCAAGCAAGGAGAATTGGGTGGCTAGTGCTCAAAAAGCCCTAACTGCCTTATCGTTTTGGGGGAAGAGTTTTTATAGGCAAAATTTGGGGGGAATGCTGCAGGGTGTGTGCCCTTCCTCTGATTGGTTGGTGGGGAGGTAATAGGGTGGTGTTCCAGGAATCTCAATCATCAGCCTTCTGGTTCCAACAAGTCTGGGGTCCACGTGCTTGTGCTCAGCCTGAAGTAACCATCCTCCACCTGGGTGGGGCCTTAGTTCCTGTAGAAGAACTCAAGAGATGTGTATCAGATTGTTATGTGTATCCCTTGAGGAGGAACCAGGACCCTGCCCCATCTTGCACTATTGTTTCTTTTCTTCTTCTTTTTTTTTTTGTTAGTTGCACTATTGTTTCTTGATTGCCTTTCTTTTATTTCTACATTTCCTCACTCTTCTAATTAATACCCATTTGAATCTGCTCTTTGGGACTCAGGGAAGGTCTAGGAGACTGAAAACTTCTTCCTACAAACAAGAAATGGGGGCCGTGGAAAGGCTTTGTTACCTGAGAGGGCTCCACAGGGTCCTGCTTAGTTTCACTTTTGAGCAGCTTCACCTGGTTCTCCTTTACTCTTGGAATACTCTACATAAAACTTCCTCCCTGTTTTGTGATGTTCATTATTTATCTTCAGATTTTTTTCACATTTACTCTCAGTCCTGTCTGAAGTTGGAAATGTCTTTCAAAATATTAATTTTGTTGCTTTGCTTGAGGATTATCTCCATATTATTATTTGATGACCAACCACTGATATTTTGAAGGTGACTTGATTAATATTTTTATTATATTTTGCATGTCATCCCATTCTATAAGGAAATTGGTCATATCCCAGTCCAGTTTCCCTGCTTTCAAAAAATGAATTTGAGACAACTTCATGGTCAGAAAAGATGCTAACTTTCAAATTACATGTCATAGATTTCAAGTTTTCTTGTATGGAAATCACCTGGTTTTGCAAGGTCCATTTCTCTTCATTAAATGTGTATTCAGAACTATTATCCTGTACTTACAAATTGGTGTCCTTCAATACTGATAATTCTGCATGCTGGTTATAAATATTTGTCCTCAGAGAGTGCATTGTCCCTGCTTATGCCTCTGTCATTCAAACTCCTGTGTCTACTGAGCACCTTTGTTGTTATACTAAGAAAAGTGATCAAATTCTTAAAGTGTCCTTCTTAGTTTACTGGCGGGAGTGGGGCAGAGAACAGGCAGGATATGAGATTGGGTTCTGAATCAATATCCCTGATCATACATCATCCAACACAGATCTCAATCTTGCTTTCCTTTTCTCCTATAGAAGCTACTGGAATCTCAGCATATTTGGGGACAGTTGTCATGATTTCCATAATAACTTCTCCTTCCAGTGTTTCTTCTCTCCCAAGTTTTGTGACATTCTCCGAATTTTTTTTTTGCACTTTTTCGTTCCAATGGTTGTGCATAATTCCAAGTGTACAGGAAGCATTTTTACACCCTTACTCTCTGAATTATAAACCCCACTTCTGAATTCATTTTGTTATTACCTGATACACCTTCATGTCTCTGACTGACTACAACTGGAGAGGAGAATTTTGAGAGACAGACACATCCAGAAGTGTACAAGGCCCATTCTACAGTTATCATTCAGTTTTTACATACAGATGCTCCATGTGTCTAGGAACTATGTTATTTAAATCAGAGATATTTAAGCCACCACTTATGGTGCTCCAAATGATATCCATATTTTGAAAGGAATCCATCAAGTCTCAAAAACATGTTTCACTGTCTTCATAGAGAACAGACTTGAAGTTGCCAAGGGGGAGGGCAGGTGGGGAGGGAAGTATTGGGAGTCTGGGATTAGCAGAGGCAAACTGTTACACATAGGATGGATAAACAACAAGATCCTACTGTATAGCACAGGGAACAATATTCAGTATGCTGTGATAAACCATAATGGAAAAGAATATGGAAAGGAGTATGTATATATATATATATATATATATATATATATATATATAACTGAGTCATTTTGCTGTAAAGCAGAAATTAACACAACATTGAAAATCAACTATACTTCAATAAAATTTAAAAAAATGTTACACTGTCTTAGAGAAAATGTTTAGGTCTATGCTTTTGTATCCTTTTTTACAGTTGCAAATCCACTTGACCCTCACATCAGCCTTGCTTGTATACCTGAATAAGATTGCTAGCCAGAATTTCTTTAAATGTAAAAACTCTTGGATTAAGTATTATCCAGTAGGTTTCAAAATAAAAATAAAAAATAAAAAGCTACAGAGCTTTTTTATTAAAGTTGACAAGTATCAAGTGATCCTAATCCAAGTTCAGGGAAGCATCTTTGTCATCATAATAATTAAAGTGGGAATCTAAAGTGTGACAGTTTGCATAAATACGTGAGTGGTATATGCATGTTCAGATTCTGTAACTTACAAGTTCCTAGACATATCTAGCCCTCAATTTCCTCTTCTATAAAAGAAGAGAATTAGACTGATTAATGGTTCTCAAGGTTGTCTGCCACCAAATCACTTAAATGATTCCCACTCCAATTCCTTCATTATGAGTTGAATTGTGTCCCTCCCAAAAGGTATCTTAAAGTCTTAAACCCTAGGACCTGAAAATGTGAACCTAGTTAGAAATAAGGTCATTGCAGGTGTAATTAGGTCAGGTGAGGTCATCCTGAAGTAGGGTGGGCCCTAACCCAATATAACTGGTGTCACTGTAAGACAAGAAGAAGAGGCCCAGAAGCACACACATAGAGGGAAAAAGGCCATGTGATGATTGAGGCAGAAATTGGAGTGATGCTCCTGCAAGCCAAAGAAAGCCAGCACACCACCAGAAGCTAGGAGGAGGCATGGAAGTGTTTCCCCTACAGGTTTCAGAGGGAGCATGGCCCTGCCGACACCTTGATTTCAGATTTCTGGCCTCCACAACTGTGAGATAATACATTTCTGCTGTTTTAAACCACCCCATTTGTGGTACTTTGCTATGCCAGCCCAAAGAAACTAAGAAACTTTAGGAGTGAGACAAAGGAATCTGTATTTTGAAAGCTCCACCCTCCCTGGTGGTGATTCTGCTATGAGCAAGGTTTGGGACCACTAGACAGATGATCTCCAAGTTTCTGTCCAGGTCTCAGATTCTATGATTCAAGGATATATAGGTGTTGTTAACAGAAGGAAAAAAAAAGAAGAATATACTACATATTCACTGATGAAATAATGTTGAGAACTACTAGCACTTGGAGACAATAGCAAAAGTTTCTCTCCTACTTATGACAATGAAGCCCTAAATGATGCTATTCTATGGTTGCTACCCTAGAAGTACAAGTCACTTGAAGGTCAATTTAATTTCATCTTGACAAACACATCTATTTGAACTTACTTGCTCTTCGAGATACGATGCTTATTCAGGTTTCAGTCAGTAAGTGTTGGGGTACTGTTTGTGATAGATGTACCTCCTATGGGTAATATATCTTCTATGTATGAACATCCAGTTCTTTTGCAATTGTCTGTGATGATTGATATTAAGCTATCATTTCTTGGTCTGTGGCATCAAGTGCAAACTTATCTTTCATATTGCCAGCTTCAGACACTTCTCTCTCTTACCTGGGTCAGCCCTTGAGACACAATAAAGTGTGACACATGGCACTGCAGCAGCATCAGGAATTTGCAAAGTGCCTGGAGCTGCAGAGTGCCCTGAGTAATGGCTGCAGCCTTCCAGAACACACCAGTGGGGCCTCCATCCATAGCTGTACCAGACTACAATGACCCCTCACTCCACAGTACGTCTTGTTCATCACTCATGGAAGCTGTTCTTCTACATTTTCCTCTTTATTTCGTGTCTTCACCATGGACTACCAGTGGGAAACCTGTAGGATATGCAGTTCTTCAAGGGAAAAAATGCAGAGGAAGAGAAGAAACACTCGTTAGCATTTTTCTCTCCTATAGTGTATTCTTGAACAGAACAGGATTGGAAATTTAGTCAAAAATAATCAAGCACTTGGGAAACAGAAAGGGAAGCTGTCTTTTGTAGCCGTGTCTACTAAAGTGTTTTCAACACATGGACGGGGGCTCCTGACTTCTGTCTGCATCACATATATACATACTTGTGTTTGGGCTTTTTATCCCTAATCTTGCATGATCTCTTTCCACTCTAATAGGAATGTTAAGGTAAGAGAAAACCATCATGGTTTATAATAACTGTTCTTCTCCATCCTTTGCCTCACAAATGAAGGAGATTGTTTATTTTTAGATCACTGTAGCAAATACATTACCTTCTATCTCTTTTATTGGTACTGACAAGATTAGTGCATGGGAGGTATTATATAGTGTTAATATGGCCAATTTATGAGTAGATCCTCTAGAATATTGAAGGTCTCTAAAATTAGGACCTATATTTGTACCCCTGATCCCTCGCCTTTGTACCTGGCGCATACTAAGAGCTCAATCTATTTTTTTTAACCTGAATTGCTTCCTTATAGACATAGCTATCCTATCTTCTAACAACTAAGTGAGGGAGGAGCACACAAAATCCTGGACCATGAAGGTGCTCACTCCAAAATAGTTGAGACTCAAGTGTCAGATTGGGATCAAGACATCAAATAATTTCTTGGGCTGGTTTATAGGACTGGTAGATTATAGGTATACTACAAACGTTCTGGAGAGCTGAGGCTAAGACTGGAGAAGGTCTAAAAATCGTGTATGTACTTGAACTGAAGCAATGATTTTGGAGTATGCTGATATTTCTGCTTTAAGAAAAATTAATGGACGCAATTTAAAACAAATGTTAGTTGATAGTATACATGTTCATATACATCAAAGCTCTTCATACTCACAGGGTCAGTTAATGCAATCAACAAAAGGGTTTGATATCAATGTGAAAAATCACCAATGTGGTGCCTTCAACATAAAAAACTCAGTCCTTACTGAGTGACAGCAGTCTCAAGATATGGGAATTAGCCCTGTGGCATATTTTAAGACACACAAAAATCAGATGGATTCAGCATTCATTTGACTAAGTACTTGCAAATGTTATGTAGAATAATTAATCACAGAATATCTGATTACAAAAGCAGAAAAGCTGTTAGAAGCAACATTAAGATGAATAATTATGATTTTTACTAGTGTTTGATGGGAGTATAATTTTTATACAGTAAAATGTCAGATCCCAAGTGATCAGCTTAATGACTTTGTTCACATGTATACTTCCATGGAATCATCACTTATTTAAAAGTATAGAACATTTCACCACCTCAAAAATACTTTTTGATTTTAAAATGGTGCTAAACTGTGAATATTGGGAAGAAGAGGTGGGATTACATGCCCCAAAATTTAAAAGAAATTAGTGGGAAAGCAGAATTCAGTTGATAAATATTTGTTTCACACATAAGGTTCAGGTATGTTTCTACTACATATCATGATGGTCTCCCATGTATCTCAAAGTTACTCAACTACTATGTTCACTATAATCCATTAAAATATTTTTAAGACATTTGTGTGGTTTTAAACAAATAAATATTATTTGCTGAAGGAAGAGTTTCCCATTGTTTCTCGGAATGCCTATATTTCTTTATTAGCCTCCCTCAAAGCTGATTCCTCTGAAGGTATAGATAATTGCAGTTAAGAGGATACTAGTGACACCTAGTGCTTATACACTAAAAATGCCTGCATTGAAGAGAACATTTATTTTCTAATGGTTAGCTACTCTTAATCAGGTTCTTGCTTATGTGCAGAAAAGTGACAATGATAATCTCAGTGCTATTTCATGCTGTTAAAGACTAAATGGATAACCTTCCAACATAACCTCTTAACATAATTAAAGCAAGCAGATTTGACATTAACACTGCGTATTAAGAGCCAGTGCAGAGGATGAGAGGATCACAGAATGAGGAAGCATGTGCTTGAATTGGAATTTTATTATTCATAAGCAGATAGGGATGCTTAAAAGTTGTGGCTGATTGACTTGGTCCACTCATTAGGAGCTAGTAAGTGACACGGCGGGGGACAGAGGTGGGACCTCTGACCACAATGAAAAAAGACATAAAAAAAGTCTTCCTCCTTATTATTAATGAGTTGGTTCTGAGATTTTTCTATATCTTAGGTCAGATTCTGAAATACTATGAACCCAGTAGGCAAACATAGCAAGGCTTGGAGTGTGGGGCTGGTCACTGAAATCAGATGGATGAGTCATAGCATCCTCTCTTTCCCTCCAGTCTGGGAAGAAAATCTCAGCTCTCAGTCCCAATGTGTATAGACCATTGAAACCAAAATATTTTCCCATCTGCCTATCATTTCTGTTATGCCACTGTCAGACTCCATCCTCTTGATCTATCAAAATCTTGGTTTAGTCTTATAAGCTAAACCAAATTGGGGGTGATTTCGCAGTTAATCTTTGGGTGATAGTGATGAAGCAAACGTGATCCTAGAGAAGGAAGGACCATACTGAAGGTGGAGAGAGAGACTGCTAAATTTTTTTTAAATTGTACAATTTTTACTAAAGATAAGTCATCAAACAAAGAAACAATGTAGCTACTTTCACTCTTAGAATTGCCATCACCAGCAAATATTATTATTAAGCCTCAAGGATGTCCAAGGCACTGTGCTGGGCACTGAAATATTTTACATATAAATAATATATATATATATATAATGCTGACATATAATGTATGTGTATATATGTATATTTATATATCGTATTCTAGGTTCTAAATTCTGGAGATAAAGTTATAAACAATATAGATAAGACATCTTTCTCATGAAGCTTACATGCTTGTACAATTCATAGATAATAACTGTAACAATAATAATAACAGATAATTTTGGATAGTGATAACTAGTGAGAAGGAAAAAAAGAAGATGAGATACTGTGATAGAGAGTGATGATATAGGAATAAGGAAACAAATTTTTGCTAGGTATCCAGGAAACCTCTCTGAGGGGGTGATGCATGAACGGCAAGCTGAAAGAGAAGGCATGTGAACACATGGGGGAAAATATGATCCCAGCAAGTACAAAGGCCCAGACGCAGGAATAATCTTGGCTTATTTAGAGAACAGAAAGAAGCCAAATGTGGGAGGAGCTGTATGTGGCAGGAGAGGAGGAGAAGATCAGGTCTGAGAGAAAGACTAGAATGAAACTTTGCAGGTTGTTATGGGCTCAATGTTTGTGTTCCCCAAAAATTCATATGTTTAGGCCCTAGCCCCCAATTTGATGGTGTTTGGAAATGGAGCCTTTGGGAGGTAATTAAGTTTAAATTAGGTATGAGGGTGGGACCCTCATGATGGGATTAGTGCCTTTATAAGAAGAGGAAGAGAAAGTCTCTCTCTCTCCACTAGCACACACCAAGGAAAGAACATGTGAGGAAATAGCAAGAAGTCGGCCATCTACAAAGCAGGAAGCAGGTTCTCACTAGACACTGAATCTGTCAGCAGCTTGATCTTGGACTTCCCAGCCTGCAGAACTGTGAGAAATAAGGATCTATTGTTTAAGCTTCCTGTCTATGATAGGTTGTTATAGCAGTCCGAGCAGATTAAGACCCAAGTGATGATATGGCATTTGGAATCTAAGGACAGTGGGAAAACCATCTGAAAATTTAAATTTTATGAATATATATATTCATTTCATTTAAGGACACTATGACTACCATGTACATAATAGATAAACAGGGTAAATATTGGGAGCAAGATGACCTCATGTAATTTACAATCTATTTAGGAATGTAGGACACATACATAACGGAAGCTTAAATTCATAAAGAATACAGCCTACATTATGAACGTACACTACTTCACACCTTTGATACTAATAAACATTTCTTCCTGTGGTAACATGTATTGCATGTGCAGAATGCCTTTAAGAAGTGAGCCCTGGTAATTTAATGGACTTGGAAAAGCTGTGTCCTGCCATTCTCCTGTCTTTTGGGACTTTACACTATTACACTCCCTCCAGTCTCATACATCAAGTCACTTGAGGTGTCACCTTACATGATTTAAGGCAGCAAAAGATAAACACAGTCTGTCTCTGGACTCCGCATATTGGGTGTTTGAAGGGCAGGCCAATGATTGTTTATTTCCCTGAAAACCTCCACAGCTGGAGACATAATGAGAAATTCCTCCAGCAACTTTGTTGAAAAGCTAACAAAAACTCCCATGCAACATCAAAACTGTTTTGAATTTTTATGTTTTTTCTTGTACACCTCAAATTGAACTTTACTTAAGGACACAAAGTTTTTGTTTGGCTCTTGCTTTTGTTTTTGCATAATATATCATTTTTGCAGTGTTTTGGAACACAACCATACCTTCCCCTCATTCCACTCTGTTTAAATTTAGCACTTCAATAATTGAGGCTGCTTTCTAAACACACACGCACGCACATGCACACACAGACACAGTGACCCTTATGTAAGTTCTAATAGCACCTCATCATCCTGTCACTTATTAGCTGATTTTTCTTATTCTGCTGTCTAATTAAATGTGATCCCACTCTGTTATCAGTGTTAGATTGTACACTCCTATTTGGAATTCTAGATGACAAGAACGCTTTCTGACGAACGTTCTTGTTTATTGATTTACTCAACATTGAGTGTTCAACAGGTGACAGATATTTCAATTTGCATGGATGGCAAAACCTAATAGGACATGGTCCCCATCCTCACGGATGGCACATTCTCATGGAGAAGCTTACCAGAGCTGAGACAAAGCTCAGCTACCCACTTCCCTCCACATAAAAGGTGGAAGAGGGTGTTGTAGTGGTGGTGGTTGGTGATAGTGGATGGTAGTGATGGTTGTTGGTGGTGATGGATGGTAGTGATGGTTAGCAGTGGTGGAGTGTTTGATATTATTTAAGTAGGAGTTGTTTTGGGTTTGGTCACATAATTTATTGCGTATTCCAACCGTTCTCATTTGTTCTTCTGACTCTTTGTTCATATGTCCATTCACTTCAAGACTGTGCTAGACAAAAAATATACAGAATGGTAAGCATCATGGAGCTTACAGTCATGCTGCTTCCTCTGGCAGAATTCCTCCCAATCTCTTTAGCACCCACCTCAAATGTCATTTCCTCTGTGAGGCATTTCTTGACCAACTCAAGAAGCCTCTGTGGGACTCTCTACTATGCTTTCATAAAGCTCTTTGTACCTCCATTACAGCACTTTCCATAGCCTAACTTAGTAGGGCTTGTCATTGACTTTTATCTGTGTATTTCTGTCCCCTTATGAGATTTTAAAACCAGGAATATTGCTTTTCTCCCACCCCCACACCTCAAAACCAAAGAGTGTTTATAGTACATACTCAGTACACATAGTGTTTATAAAGTGGGATGCAAGTCTTCTCATAGGAATCAGTATCCGAGCAGATATTTGAATGGTGCCTCTCAATTATCTGATGTTTAATAGAAGATATCAAAATTATTTGCCCAAACCGTGACTTGATGTTTTTTTCTTGAATTATTTAACAAATCTGTGTAGCAAGCTTACCGTGTGCTACACACTGTTCCACAAGCTTTAGAATGTAAGATTATTTAAGGTTCACAACAACCCAATGATAGTGGACAATCATCACTGTAACTGAACAAAATTTGGGTCCAGTCAAGTTTACTGCATGCAGTAAGGCCAATCCACTGACATCAGGTTGTGGTGAAGGACAGTGCAGTGTTTACTGTAAGGCTCTAGACAAGGAGTTCAGGGCAGCTAATGCTCAAAAAACCAGAACTCCCCTATGTGTTTCAGGGAAACATTTTCAAGGTGAGGGTGGGGAGTCGCAGGGAGTGTGATCAGGTCATGCACAATTCTCTGATTGATTGATGGTGAGGTCACAGGGTGGTGTCTCAGGGGTTCACATTATCAATCCTCAAGCTCCAGCTGTTCTGGGGGCTACATGCTCATGGTCATCATGTAGTTAACTTCTTCCATATTGTGGGAGCTTTGGTATCTGTAAAACAACTCAGGAATGGGCATCAAATACTGTTATCTGGGTACTTCAGGCAGGAACTAAAGATTCTGTGACTGCCATATAGCTGATTTACCATTTAAATTGTTACCAGTTCTCCTGGCCCAACTTCTACTTTTGTCACTACATGTTCACATCCTTTCAAACATTAATTCTTGAGCCAGGCTTTTGTGACTCAGGAGTGACCTGAGAAACTACAGCTTTTCCACAAACAAAAGGCAGGCAGAACATTGGGGGTGGGTCTGTCTGGGGAAGGCCCCATAGGGTCCTGCTCATTTAGATCACCTCCATCATGAAAATGAGGATCCTAGACAAGGAGATGCTTAGGTACTTTGTCCAAGGTCACAGAGCTGATCAGAGGCAGATCCCAGTTTTGATTCTCAGCAGCCTGGTTCCAGAGTCTACACTCTTGACCACTACACTCTGCTGTCCCTCCCACCATGCTGGTCTATTTCATAGTGTTGACTCTTGAGTCCACACACTCATTCACTTATTCAGCAAGCATATTCCTTTTCATGGCCACCACTTCATCAAGCCCTGTCTTTCAAGTGCTCATGTTTATGGAATAGCTTTCTTTCCCTTCCTCTTAGGCTTTAATTGTAGGAATCACCCCAGGCTGGTTTCTTGGCCCTCTGCCTTTATCTCTTTACAGTCTCTTGTTTGGAGCTCCTCCTGCCTTTCTAATACATATCACTTTCATGATACTATTTTGTTGTTCAGTTCCTCCCATTCAAAGTGCTCCATCTTCTGGATCCAAATTACCTTTGCCACCTTATATTTCCACTTTCCTTTTCAAATATTCTGCCTCAAATACAACTTGCAAACACAGCGTAGAATTTGCTAGCCTGGACTCGATGTTCTTGCTTCTTGCTTCGTGCTTTGCCCCGTCTCCGCTAGCCTCACCTCTCACCTATGAAAATGCTAACTATGTCTCTAGGGAGATGAAACAATCTCCAAGAAGCCTTTGCTGTGCCTCCCAGCTCACTGTGATCCTTCCACCTCTCCCTTCTGTGTTTCTGTAATTGCCTGTTCCCTACGCCTCTTATCTGGTATCTAGGTAGGACTTTGTAGTGGTCGGGAACACAGTCTTTGCAATCAGGCTGCAAGACTCATAGCCCAGCTCTGCAACTTACTTGTTTGGGTAAATTCTTTTGTCTCATCAACAAAAATGGGTATAATGTTAGCAAATTCATGCATTGGACACCAGGATGATTAAATTAACTCATACCGTAATAGCTTAAGATTAAAATTAAGATCAACAATTGCCTGGCACGTTGCCTTTAACATATGTTAGCAACTGTCACTATAATTACATAGAGAACCTTGTAGCATCTCTAATAATGATATTCAACTCCTCAGGTATTTCCTATGTATTATTAGTCCCCATCTCACCTTCCATACCTTTGTCTCCTACAATCTTCTATCTCCTTGTTCTTAGCTTTTCCCATTGTATTGTACTTTCTGACCCTAATGCCTGAATCAGATTTAAAATTGGACGCAACAGATTGGACTTTCTGTCGTTTCTGAGGCTTTCATTTGTTCTGTATTCAAACCAAGTTCTCACCTAGTTCTATTCCTCTGTACTTTCCCATTGATACAACTGATTCCTTCTCCCCAGTATCCTCCAATGTCTTGACCCACTGCCAGTCCCTCTTTATAGTCTCCTGGAGTCTATCCAAATAGATTTTAGGAACATTAAAAAGGAGAACTATAAACTTTCCTTCTTTGTATTCTCCACAGTGCTAAGTACATACTAGATGCTCCAAATATATTTATTAAATAAATTGATGACACAAAAATAAAGATGTTCATGGCTTATTATTATAAGAGAAGACAATTTATATCAGTGAAATCTGACACACATCTGTGATAGTCATATTTTAAGTAGGCTCAAAGAGATAATCAGAACATTTCATTTGGTTTGACAAATAACCGAGAATTTTCCCTCCTACCAGCAAGAACACTTAAAAGAGACTTTATTTCATTAATGGGGGGAGGTGTATTTGCTTATGGCTCCTGGAAGACAGGAATTTGATATTTATTCTAGGCAACTGGAAAATTGATTTGACCCATTTAGTAGTTTAACAATGGATTTATAATAACTCTTCTCAAAGAGTACAAAAGAACAAGTACATCAATTGATCAGTAGTACATTTAAGAAGAAAAAGAACTCAAGATCAAGAGAATTTAAAGAGATAGCCAAAGAACACTCTCTATTCAGAGAATTAAATCATAAGGTATTACAGAGAGTATAAAATGAATACATTAGGAAATGTTTCCTTAACTTTGGGACAGCAATTTCAGGGAGGAGTCTCAAAACTCCTTCCTGTTAATGTAAAATCAAAATGATAATCCCACTCAAAATTTCTGGGTCATTGAAAACTTATCTAATTTAACTCTGTGGTCAGCCTCTGATGTCTTTTTACAGCAATTCTGGGTTCCCACCAGGTATATGCTCTCAGCTTTCTCTTGGGGCCAGCTAGATTCACAGAATGGGAGAATAAATTCCAGGAAGACCCTGATGAAAAGGCTTGTGGGTGGAAAGGCTGAGTGGATGTTACACAGTAAGTGCCACCCAGGGAAAAAGAAGAAGTTTGCCTCCTTTCTTTTTTCCTCCAGAAGAAACACTAGCAATCTGGGAGAAATTCTTTCCCATCAGGCATTATCAGGCCTTAGCTCTGATCAATGCCCAGGAAATTCCAGTTCTAACAGGTCCTAAGTTTGTCCAGCTACATCCCCTTTTTCTCTGGGTTCGATGGGAAACTTTAGTTTTCCAGTAGGGTAGTTTCCCTGAATGAGGCCTCAGGTAATTAATGGATAATTTTTAAAAATAAGTGAACAGGTTAGTTTCCTCTGGCACAGAAGAGTTGGGATAAAAGGAGAGAAAAGAAAAAACAAAACATTAAAATTTCAAATCTATGTAGAGACTAAATTACCTATCTAATGCTCACTTGGCAACAGAAACAGGGTAAATACACAATTAAAGAGAGCTCTTTGAAAACACACATAAATTCTTTACCAGAGTTGTAGGTGCCTACTCCATAAGAATTTAAGTTATATGTATAGAAGCTGAAATAGCTATTTTAGAAGTTTATGCAAATGGAATGATAATTATCAAGCTGTAGAAATACAATATAGAAAAAATACCTCCTCTCTTTTATTTTTTCCCTCCTCTCTTTTAAAATAAATTATTTAGATGTGAATCCAGTAAAGCTACACTTTATTAGAAACGAATTTTAAAAGATTTCTTTTCCCAAAGTTAATAAGATTATAATCGCTAACCCAGAAATAAGGATAATAGGATTATTAACTACGAAGTTCACTAAGTAAAAAAAAAAATTCTAAATATAACTCCCTTGGAAAATTATTTCAACCTTCACATACTATCTTTCGCCCTCTATTGTCATTCATTCATTTACTCCCCAATATTCCAATCTCTTCCAGAGAAATGGGGCAGAGACTAATTATGCCTTAACTTTTTAATCGGCTTTATTTTTTAGAATAGCTTTAGGTTTACAGCAACACCAAGCAGAATGCATAGAGGGGTCCCATATCTCCCTTCTCCCACAAATACACAACCTCCCCCCACTGTAGACACCCCACACCACAGTGGCACTTTAGTTACAATCGATGAACCTCCATTGAAATAACATTATCACCTAAATTATGTCTTTATTTCCATCTTTCCTTGTCCCAGAGTCATAAACTTTTTGGCTATAAATTAGCTACCAGCTATAAAGATTGTATGTTTTGGCCTTTCTTGCAGCTCTGTGTGGCCAGGTGACGCAGCTGGCTCTGACCAACAAAACAAAACTGAATGTGACTTGTAGTGGCTTCCAGGATCCTTCCTGAAGAGACAGAATGAATGTACCCTTAGCTCTTCTTTCTTCAGCCCATCTTTCTTCTTGCTCAGCAGTGCAGAAACCACCTTGGTTCCCAAGGTCAAAGCCATGCATGGCAGAGCAACAACAGAGAAAGAACATTTCTCGGTGGAGCAGAGCTACATCTCCAGCCCTAAATTCGTTTAGACAAAAGAAAGGTAATTTTTTTCTTGTTTAAACCACTATTATTGGAGGAATTCTAATGCCCACAGCCATATCTAATACAAACTAATACAATAAGACAAAATACTAGACCCCATAGGTAATAAAATACATGTAAGATCCAGCCCTCTCAGGATACCTCCAATCTGCTAAGGGAAATAAGATACATAAGCGAATGAATGAGCTGTAAAAGTCATACAAACTGAGCCTTATAGAGTACAGAAGAGGAAAAAAAATTCTTGGGGGAAAAAGGAGAACTTGATGGACAAGATAGTGTGAAATTGGGGTCAATATGTGGCATTAGAAAGGGAAAGAATTTAAAGTTTTGGAACAGATCGAACTAACATAAATCCTAAGAAGGGCCTCTCAGAGAACCAAAGGTGATCTAGTTGGCTAGAGAGACACAGGAGACAAAAGAAACTGATACATGTATTCAATAGATTGGGACTGTTTATGGAAAGTAATGTCAGGCAAACAATTGTGTTTTTAGAGAATAGGATTCATTTAAATCTAATGTTAGGGAAACTGACTTGGCTGTAGTATCAGAGGATGTCAGGGCAGGAAGCAGTGAAAAAAGTCAGGAATATAAGGGTTCCTTTCCCTGCAATTAGTGTGATGGCATTAAAAGGGAAAAAGAGGGGATGGGAGGGCAAAGTGTAGAAAAGGAGCGATCTCTCAGACTTGGCAACTAAATATGAAATGCGAAGAGGTAGAGAAGTATATTAAAAAGCCCAGACTTTAAGCCAGGTGACAGGTCAAGGTGTAGTCCATTGCCTAGAGAAGGGCAGTTAGAAGTAGGAAGCTGTTTAATGGATTGGATGTATAAGTATTTTTGAAAGCATTGTGTGTTTGAGGTACTGGAAGGAGGGCATGCCCATCAAACCACTGGAAATACGGACCTTAAGACCAGAAAAAGTTCACCCTAAGGATAATGATTCCACACTCATTCCAAAAGAGGTAAGAGTCAAAATATATTAAATAGAGTGAGATAAAATAAGAGAGAAAAGAGACCACAGACGGAAATTTGGAGCGTACCTCATAAATAGGTAGAAAGAGAAAAAAGAGGCTAGCAAGGGGGCCATCTCAGACAGGGGATTCCAGAAAGTGTGAAGGAAGAAGAAACTTTTGAATCAGAAGTGGTGCTGGTGACCTATGTAAAATGCTCCTGAGAGGTAAAGATGTGGGAGTGCTTAGAAAAGCTACTCAACTTGATGTTGAGAAGCTCATTAGTAAGTGGTCAGAGCATTTTTCATGGTTATGAGAACAAAAACAGTATTTCCGGGGGTAGGTATCAAATGGTACAGAGGTACCACTAAGCTGTAATAGGCAACAAGGTTGTCATGCAAAGCACAGTGAAAAAGATTGATGACAGTGGGTCCCAGCTGGAGGTGACTTGGGCAGGCCTCAGTGTCTTGGGGACACTGCCATACCACTCTCTCCATCACTGGTGAACAGTTGTACTAGGTCAGCATGCAGCCCTGATGCAGAGCCGAGAGAGAGAGAGAGAGAGAGGGAGAGAGAGAGAGAGAGAGAGAGAGAATTTATAGCCAATGTGCTGATGGACAGGTATCAAGAAGGACACCCAATAATTGTTTACTTCAGTCAACTTCCTTGTTTCTATGGAATGAGAAAGCTATTCAAAAAGACCCACTCCTAAGGCAGTGATAAAAACAGGTGACAGCAAATAAGGAAGGAAGGGAGAACTTATCTATTATCTACTGCAAAATCCTAGAATTGAGATTAGTTATTTTAGATTGAAGTTAACAAAACACTGACAGTCTGTTCGGGCCACCCTTGAAGGTAAGATTGAACCTGTCTTTGTTTTTGCTGAGACATTTCTGCAACATCTTTTTGGCCTGAGAACTAGAGTCAACTTATAAAGGAAAAGAGCAGTGTGAATGTGCCATCCCAGTGGTTCAGAAGGAGAGACGTGTGTGTGTGTGTGTGCACGCACACACGCATATGTGGGCTAGCTAAGAGTTTGAAATTGTCCTTGCTGTCTAATATAATTCCTCCTCTTGAACCTACCCCCACCCAATATTAGAATTGAACAGTAGCTCCCACCCACCCTAATGGAGCTAAACTATCTTGAACTTATGTACAGTAGTTTCTCCCCCTTCTAGCCTCCTCTCTGAGGTCAAATTTTTTTTTTTTATTCTTCAGAATTCACTCCTAGGCCCTCTCTTTTCTTAGAAAATCACATCTACACCCCACGGCTTCAGTTATCGTTCAAGTACCAATAGCCTCAATTTTCTTTATCCAGTCCTGATCACTCATCTGTGCTTGAAGAGGGGGGACATAAATGCCTACTCAGCATTCCACTTTGATTTCTCAAAGACCCATAAACGCAGCATGTCGAAACAATTCAACTCATGGATTCTTTGCTAAACCTACCATTTCTCCACTTCTCCCCATTTTAATAAGTAACCCCAGACTAGGAGTGATTATTGATTACTCCTTCTCCTTGACTCCCCAAATCCTATGGGTTCTACCTCCTAAATCTCTCTCAAATCTATCAATTCTCTCCTTCTCCCTCCAGCAGCCTATGGTTTCGGCCACCATCCTCTCCCATCAAGAAAACTCAAAAAGTTTCTTCAGGATAGAAAACCCAGAGATAAACCTACGCACCTATGGTCACCTAATCTATGACAAAGGGGCAAGGATATACAATGGAGAAAAGACAGTCTCTTTAATAAGTGGTGCTAGGAAAACTGGACAGCTACATGTAAAAGAATGAAATTAGAACATTCTCTAACACCATACACAAAAACAAACTCAAAATGGATTAAAGACCTAAATGTAAGGCCAGACACTATGACACTCTGAGAGGAAAATTTAGGCAGAACATTCTTTGACGTAAATCGCAGCAAGATCTTTTTTGATCCACCTCCTAGAGAAAGGGAAATAAAAACAAAAATAAACAAATAGGACCTAATGAAACTTAAAAGCTTTAGCACATCAAAGGAAACCATAAACAAAACAAAAAGATAACCCTCAGAATGGGAGAAAATATTTGCAAATGAAGCAACTGACAAGGAATTAATCTCCAAAATATACAAACACCCTCATGCAGCTCAATATTAAAAAAACAAATAACCCAATGAAAAACTGGGCAGAAGACCTAAATAGACATTTCTCCAAAGAAGACATACAGATTGCCAACAAACACATGAAAAGTTGCTCAACATCATTAATTATTAGGGAAATGCAAATCAAAACTACAATGAGGTATCACCTCACACTGGTCAGAATGGCCATCACCAAAAAAATCTACAAACAATAAATGCTGGAGAGGGTGTGGAGAAAAGGGAACCCTCTGGCACCTGGTGGGAATGTAAATTGATACAGCCACTATGGAGAACAGTATGGAGGTTCCTTAAAAAACTAATAATAGAACTACCACATGACCCAGCAATCCCACTCCTGGGCATATATCCAGAGAAAACCATAATTGAAAAAGATACATGCACCCCAATGCTTATTGCAGCACTATTTACAATAGCCAGGACATGGAAGCAACCTAAATGTCCATCAACAGAGAAATGGATAAAGAAGATGTGGTACACATATACAATGGAATATTACTCAGCCATAAAAAGGAATGAAATCAGGTCATTTGCAGAGATGTGGATAGACCTAGAGACTGTCATACAGAATGAAGTAAGTCAGAAAGAGAAAAACAGATATTGTGTAATATCTTATATGTGGAATCTAGAAAAATGGTATGGGGGAACTTAAATAGAAATAGAGATACAGATGTAGAGAACAAACTTATGGATACCAAGGTGGGGAAGGGGAAGGTGGGATGGATTGGGAGATTGGGATTGACATATATACACTACTGTGTATGAAATAGATAACTAGTGAGAACCTACTGTATAGCACAGGGAACCCTCCTTAATGCTCTGTGGTGACCCAAATGAGGAGGAAAGCTAAAAAAGAGGGGATATATGTATACATATAGCTGATTCACTTTGCTGTACAGCAGAAACTAACACAACATTGTAAAGCAACTATACTCCAATAAAAATTAAGAGAAAAAAAGAAAACTCAAAAAGTTTCTTAAGTGGTTTACTGCCTCCATTGTCACTGTCTTCCAGTTCATTCTCCATAATGTAGCCCAAGTATTCATTTTAGAAACAAGATCTTGTCCCTCTTCCCTGCTGAACACTTTTCAGTGGTTTCCTATTCCTCTTAGGAGAGAAAAGACATGGTCCGTGACCCTTCACATGTCCCTTGAGTTTCTGCAGGATCAGGCTGCCTCCTGTCTTTCCTGCCTTTGCCTACTCTTCTCTACACACTCACATTATTGGTCTTTAAAAAAAAAAAATTTCTCTGCTGGGCCATTCTCTTTCTTGCCCCAGGACCGATATATATGCTGTCATATAATTTCTCTCTCTCCCACTTACTCTGCCTTTACTTCTCTAGTGCCTCCTTTATGGTCAACACAAATTTCATTTCCTTAGGGAGATATTTTTGGACTCTCCAGTACAATTTCCTCTCATCGGCCTCCACAGAACATTTCTCGTACATAGAACTCAATAAAATTGTTTGATGACTCTCTTCCCGACCAGGCTGTAATCTGTCTTGTTCAGTGCTGCGTACCTAGCAACCGGCACATTTTCTGGAAAGGAAAGTGAATGAATGAATAAATGGTTTTAGAGAAACTATCGTAGGCTTCACTTACAATTTCAAATCCATTTGTTTTTCTTCTGACAGAATAGGAATTACCATCAAATAATAGCTCAGCTCAAATATGGTTATCAGATCAGCAGAAAACAAGGCATTGGAGAAAGGTAACACAGGAGGTACATGCAGTTTTCTGTGGCAGAGCTGAAGGTAAATTTTAGAAATATAAGACTATGCTGAAAGGGGGCCAGTGGATGGTAAATGCCGGAATAAGAAGGTGAAGCAAAAGAGAACATTTAAGGTGGGAGGAAGAGACACAGAAATAAACTTTATAACATCTTTGCAATATCTGGGGCTTTGAGTCAGAAAGACCTGGAGCTGAATCGCAGCCCTGCCATTCACAAGCCAATTAATTAATCTGAGTCTCTATTTCTTACTGTGACTTATTTCACACCCATAAAAAGGGTGCAAAGACTACTTTTTAATGGCAGGAAAATTCTTGGCGCATAGCAGGTGTCTGAATTGTCAGTTTCCTTCTTCTCTAACTCCAGGAGTTTCCACTTACATTTGTTTATTTTACATTCAGTTTATCAAGCAGTAAACATTTTTTTTCTTTTTTTTTTTATTAGTCTCTGCTTTACAACAAAGTGAATCAGTCATACATATACATCTGTTCCCACATCCCCTCCCTCCTACCCTCCCCACGCAGCCACCCCCCACCATCCATCCACCCCACGCCCGGCAGTGTATACACGTCCATGCCTCTCCCCACAACGTCACAGCCCACCCCCCCACGTCCCCAAACCCACCCCCCCCACATCCCCAAACCCACCCCCAGTAGGTCTGTGTCTCTATTCCTGTTTTACCCCTAAGTTCTTCATGACATTTTTGTGGCATATAAACTTAATGCCAGTTGTGTTTCCCACAACACACAATTTTGTGTGGGTCACAGGAGAATACACAAACCATACCATGTAATTCAAGAGACTATTCTGTGCATCATTGAACAGTATTGAGAGAAATATAAACAGAGAAGGTCAGATGGCCAAAAGATTAGCAAGAACAGGAAGCAGCTAGAGCCCTTTAGGCTGGAGAATCAAAGAGAGAGAGTGGGGCTTCCCTGGTGGCGCAGTGGTTGGGAGTCCGCCTGCCGATGCAGGGGACACGGGTTCGTGCCCCGGTCCGGGAGGATCCCGCATGCCGCGGAGCGGCTGGGTCCGTGAGCCATGGCCGTTGAGCCTGCGCATCCGGAGCCTGTGCTCTGCAACGGGAGAGGCCACAACAGTGAGAGGCCCACATACCGCAAAAAAAAAAAAAGAAAAAAAAAAGAGAGAGAGTGGTCCTTTGAAATGTAGCTGCTGGGGCAGAAGAATGGGAGCTGGCATGGAGGATGAGACTGCCAGAGAGGCACCTCTCACCCAAGATGCCACTCAAAGCAGAGAGGAAGTGAAACATATTCTGACTTCCCTCCTTCTAACCTCCTGCCAATATCTCCCACTGGCCAAACCTAACTAAAGCCATTGGACAGTGACTCCTGGGAAATACCATTTGCAGAGTCAGATCTCTGAGATGGAAAGCAGAGAGGGGAAAACAGGGAATGGATCCGAGTGAAAACAGGCAAATGGCTGGCATAAACAGCAAGGAAGGGCAATCGAAAGTGATTTAATAGAACTCAGTTACCTAAAAAGAACCCTTCTGTGATGGTGGAAGCCCATCAGACCGACACAGGAAGGATTACAGATAATAGTCATTTTGCTCTTTGTGCTGTACAAAGCATTTTCAAAGGGTAATATGGTGTAATGGAAAGGAAACAAGCTTGGAAGGGGATAGCATTGGAATATAAACAGCTCAAACATGAAGTAGATGTAAACAGACGGAACAAGTCTTTCACACTCTTCTTTTACTCCTCTCTCCAAATAAATAACCACTGTTACCAAATTAGCATCTGCTTTAAAATATATCTTTGTCATCTTTCCATATCACATATATAATGTTGTCTTACTATTTTTAGTAGCATAATATCCTACTGTATGCTCAGATCATAATTCATTCAATCAATTCCATACTGGGAGTCATTTGTAGTGTTTTGAATTGTTTTCTGCTAAAAATCAGCTTGGGAATAATATATTTGTACAAATACCTGCAGGATAAAATTCTAAAAGTGGAATTGCTATGTCAAAGGGTAAGATGTTACACATTTTAATATATACTACTACAAGGCATTCCAAAATTTGTTTGAATTTACATTCTCTTTTGAGTTTTATAGCACTGTTTTCCAGTCAGCTCTTGATACTGCCACAGACAAAAGCCCAGTCAGCATACAAACAGAAAGACAATTATTTATTGTGCACAAATCTGTTCAACCAAACTTTAGGCATCATATAACTCTAAGAAACAGGATATTTGAATACAAAGGAAAAAAGTTGTTTTCCAAAAATATCATGTCTGAATATGTAATAGTACTTTTCATAGCTTTTCATCTGCTATTCTGGGAAAGTTACCTGTGACATGAAAGAAAATTTAACAATGAAAGCTGATCATGTAGAAAAAACTAATGTATAAATTAAAATGGAAATGCCCAGCATATAGGCTAGATGAAAGTTTAAGCATTTCAAATATCCTAGGAACTTCAGTTGCTCTAACAAAATAGAAATGCTCCCAGACATACGTATTTAGAGAGATTATTGCAAGGTTTATACACATGTGAAATGTTTTACTTTTAAAGGCAAGGATAGGAGCCTAAATCAGGTGAGACTAACAGCAAGTTCATCATAAAGACACTAAAGATTTTTCACAATAATTTTAGAAGGAGGTCAGCCCTGTGGCTCACTGCTGAAAAGAGGCACAGCTGTCTAAGTATTTTGGGAGGTAGGGCAATATATGATACAAACCATTAAAAACAGGAGCCATGGCCAAGGTGCTATTATGGTTCTCAGGCTGTCTTTGGAGACAAGAGCACATCTCCATAATGGTTCATTGCCCTGGAAGACCATCCTGCATGGTAGATTTTACAACTACAGCTAGAGACTTTTAAAAATTCAAAACGTTATTGAATTTACAGTATCCAATACACGGAAGCAACCTAAATGTCCATTGACAGATGAATGGATAAAGAAGATGTGGTATATACATATACAATGGAATATTACCCAGCCATAAAAAAGAATGAAATAATGCCATTTGCAGCAACAGGGATGGACCTAGAGATTATCATACTGAGAGAAGTAAGTCAGGCAGAGAAAGACAAATAGTGTATGATATCACTTATATGTGGAATCTTAAAAAATGATACAAATGAATTTATTTACAAAACAGAAAGAGACCCACAGACATAGAAAATAAAGTTATGGTTACCAAATGGGAGGTATAAGTTAGGAGTTTGGGATTAACAGATACACATTACTGTATATAAAATAGATAAAAAATAGGACCTACTGTATAGCACAGGGAACTCAATATCTTATAATAACTATAATGGAAAAGAATCTGAAAAACAATATATATATATTCAGTTATACATATATATATGTATATATATATATGTGTAACTGAGTCACTTTGCTGTATACCTGAAACTAACACAACATTGTAAATTAACTATACTTCATTTTTTTAAAATGCTTAAGAAATTCAAAACATTATTGGAAGTAGATTTTAAACAATAAACAGCTTGAGGTACTTTAGTCAAGGAATGTGTTAATATATTTTAAAAATAAATTTCTTTGGCCAACCATCAGGCTGAGTTTGCCACGGTGCAGGAATATCTGTAAGACAGGGTGAAGTGAGGTGTTTCAACATTTACCTGGTCCAGGGAGATCTTGAACTGGTTCCAGTCTGTGAACACAGTTACCCCAGCACTTTCCCTTCTATATCATTACTACCCCTCTAAGTAACCAGGGGCCTCTGGCTCTGGGGGATCGTTAGTGTCCTGAGCTGCTGAAAAGAGGGTGGTTTCCATAAGTCAAGTTTGAGGACAAAGTCTCTGGGCACAAATGGGACCCGCTCTTATTGGATGGCAAGCTGTCAAAGACTGGTGGGAGATAGGTCCTTCTTTGATGCCAGTGGGAGCTATGTTTAACTTACCGGCTTGATACAAGCAAAGCACCAAGCTCCCTGGAATGGAAATATGATGATTTGTGGGTGATTTCTTGGCTTTCCACATGGCTCTCAAAAATTGTTGACAAATATGATTATTCAGCTGGAGATGAGATAGGTCCTGGATGCTGATGCCCCTCCTGTCATTGTATCACTCAGGTCTGGGTCACTAGTCTTGGTCCCACTGACCTCTGCTCAGAGCATTGTCTTCTGTCTTCTTCCTTCGTCCTCCAGACTCTTTATCTAGATGACTGTCAAGATAGCCAAAATCTTCAGCTGTTCTTCAAGATCTAATCTTTGTGTCCTGACCTCAGTACTGGATCCAAAAGATTGTTTGATTTTTTTGTTTCTTCCGGGTTCTTTTCCTTAAGGCAGTAGTTAGAGGGCATGGAATTTATGGGATGGAATGGGGGCAGGAACATCACAAGAAACAGAAAAATATAAGGACTGAAAAACACAATGGCTAACATATAAAAATATTATCCTGCCCATTTTCAGAATTTGATAGTATTTTTGCAATTAAAACTTACAGAAAACAGTAAACTATAGACCCTCCCAGTATAGCTTTGAGCTTCTAACAGATTCTACTTCAGAAGTAGCACGTACTAATAGTCTTGCTTCAAACCTATAAGCATCCTCCTGTGGACATTATGTCAGAGAGAACTGGATGGAATGAGCTCTGTCACATGGTTCTTGTTACAATAAAGCTGTAAGAGAAGAGAGAGTTCTGTACTCTGGATGCATTGTGCTTTAGAAATGAAAAAGGAAGTTTCCCCATAACAGGCATTTCCACCAGAGAGCAATCACAATGCCCAGTTGGTTCTCATGCTTTTGACAGTTCTTAACTGTGTCTAACTCTCCTGATGAGTTCCTGTCTCAGGCTCACAGATTAATATTAACTCAGGCCACAACAGTCAGATTCCTCTTGTTGAGAGGGAGTTATTTTGATCTGTACACTTTATCATTATAACATTTTCTAAAAACCTATCTTGCAGCATTTTCCAAATCATGTTCCATGGAATCCTGGTATCCAGTGAGATGTAAAAAGGTTTTGCACAGATAAAAGGAATCTGTAGTCAAGCTACTCACTGATATTCTGCAAACTTTACCTCTTATCATAAAGATACAGAATTAAATTAACATATAAAAGGCTCAGAGAAAAACTACATGAAAGAAACCTGCCTAACTTTGATAAACCCAGTATTTCCCAAACTTTGCAAATACAATCTTGGTTTTATTCATCTAGTTTTGATGGATATTACATGATCCACTTTTTGAAAAAGGCTGCTGTATACAAATGACATAATTTTTTTAACTTTTTTTTTTTTTTTTTTTTTTGATGTACACGGGCCTCTCACTGTTGTGGCCTCTCCCGTTTCGGAGCACAGGCTCCAGATGCGTAGGCTCAGTGGCCATGGCTCACGGGCCAAGCCTCTCCGCGGCATGTGGGATCTTCCCGGACCGGGGCACGAACCCGCATCCCCTGCATCAGCAGGCAGACTCTCAACCACTGCGCCACCAGGGAAGCCCTGAAATGACATAATTTACTCAGGTATTTGATTCCACACATCCCTTAATAAATAAAGAGAGATTTCATTTCCATTTAGGACAAAAACCATACAATATTCAGAAGCATGAAAATCTTTTTTAATAGGAGAAAATTTTTTACATACTAAATTCAAAGCTTCAAGTGCTCCTTGAACAAACTGGAGAACTAAAATTTGAAGACTGTGACACAGCTAAAATGTCCATTGTGTAGACATCACTGTCATTACATAAGCCATCAACCTTCTTTAAGGTAAGAGACCCGGATATTAGATTCAGATAAGTCAGGAGCAGAAGAGCCACATAGAATTGGGTTTCATGGTACTCTATGCTCAGAGCAAGACTGTGAGGGTGTGACCCACAAAGCCCAGGGGCAAAGCAAGCCAATGGACAAATCAATCAAGCAGTCAGGAGCCAGGGAAATTCAGTGGCTAGAAAGCAAGTTAAAGCATTAGAACAAATTCCAGAATACTGGAAGAGTACAAGTACTACAAGATTAGACACAATGAGGGGCAAAGACATACAGAAGCAAAGGTACAGGAACTAGACAAACAAACTGGAGAGGAGGCATGACAGACTAACAAAAAAGACCTTGCTGCAACGTCTGCTGTAATAAATAACTTACAAAAGAAAACATTCCTCCTGGGACAGATGACCGGAAGGGGCTATTCTAAAGTCTAAGGGTGATAGCTGGTTAGTGGTTCATCTGAGCATAGAAGGAAAAAGAAACGAAGACTAGGACAACAATGATATGGTAAGGAAGGAATCATCCGAATGTTTAAATGAGTTTGCAGGAAGAAGGATTTGACCAACTTTTATGATTGAACCATCAATTTCATAGAAGTAGTCTCAGATCGTTTATGATAATAATTCCAATTTGACCTTTTTTCATTTACAAAATACTAATGAGTTATATGGTAGAAATACCATATCCATGCCCAAACACACCTATCATATATGTCCTTTATAAGAGATGACAAGTTAAGTATTAACACATTAATAAATGCCAAATGCCAATCAATAGATGAATATTCCAATAAGTATGAAGAGCCAAAATTTGAGTTAACATTATTGTGCACAAGAATTAAGTATAAAATATAAAGAATTTATCATATATTTCTAAATGTAGTATAATTGATTTCAGTGGATTGAATAATGTTTTATCTTTTTTTAAAATTATTTTAATTTTAGTAAAATTTATTTTTACTTTAGTAAAGCCTTTGATTCTAACCCATGGGTCACTGTTAACACAAATTAAGAAAGTGTGGTACTCACCATGTTACTCTTTCCAGGGATTTGAAAGTTGCACATGGCAGGTCATTGCAATGGCTTTGCATTAGCCTGAGCAAATATATTGAGTAGTATTTGGCAGAACTGATCCTAAGGTTTCTCCTAATCAATAATTTTATTGATGACCTGATCAAAAAGTTTATAGTATGTTAACCATATTACTGAAGAGCTTGGGTTAGGTGGGTTTCTAAGATTTTGGAATTAAGCCCAATATGATTTTTATTAAAAGAATGTATCACATTTGCAAAAACACGGTGAAATTCGACAAAAACATATGCGGGTTAATTTAGGTAAGAAAAAGAATCTGTAAAGCAATATAGGGTGTGGAAATAGTAATTGATCATATATATAGAAAAATGATCCATGTCAGCATAATACAGATGTATTAATATGATTAACTTATAAAAATAATTTCAGAGTAGCTCATAAGAGGACTCTCAGAATTTGTTATGAGCAGACTTTGAAGAGAGAGTGGTCATACACATGGATCTGTATAAAAGTGACAACCTTAAAGGGGTGGAGAGTGTCCTGATTGGCACATAGCATGTCCTCAATTGGTGTCTATTGACGCTGCATCTGTCAGGATTTGGTCAGGAAGACAGAGGCCATTTCATGCATCCCAGGCATAAAGGATCTTAGTATAGGAAGCGTGGGCTTAAATAACTATTGGAGCAGCAGGGAAAGTAAGGTCAGCGAAGCAACACTGGTGACCTCAGTCTGAAGTGCTGAGGCGATGGTCCTTCATACCAACGAAGCAGATACAGTGAACCTCTCGTCTGCCCACCGTTTTGCTTGCAGCTGCCTTCAGAGATGAATAGCCATTCCTTTTCTTCTACCTTTCACATCTTATAAGAGAACTTCTCACTGTTACACTCGGCCCCAGAGCCATGTGAGGAATGGGATTCTGGGGAAGATAATTCTTGCTCTAGAAAAAGGTGATAGTGTGGTAATGTGATACAGCAATCCAGCATAACTATATAAATGAAGATCCTATGAAGAAAGGATAAAATAATTTATATGTTTAGCCTGAGGAAGACAGACTATGACAGGTTTTCACAAAATTTTTGACATGTTGTGAAAGCAGGTTAAAATTCTTAGCTGATTCTGTTTGTAAATGATTGAGTCAACTATTGCCACAATAGTAACTAACAACCTCAACATTTCAGCGGCTACAGTAACAAGCATTATGTCTGAGCCGTATATCTATGGGTCAGACAGGCAACTGCTGATCTCACCTGGGCTGGAGAATTAATTCTAGGTCAAGGTTTAGATTCAAGTCTGCTCTACATGGCCTCATTTTTTTTTTTTTTTTTTTTTTTTTGTGGTACGCGGGCCTCTCACTCTTGTGGCCTCTCCCGTTGCGGAGCACAGGCTCCAGACATGCAGCCTCAGTGGCCATGGCTCACGAACCCAGCCGCTCCGCGGCATGTGGGATCTTCCCAGACCGGGGCACGAACCCGTGTCCCCTGCATCGGCAGGCAGACTCTCAACCACTGCGCCACCAGGGAAGCCAGCATGGCCTCATTTGTAAGAGCTACCTAGGAGAGGCAGATTAATGGTCCCCCAAAGATGTTCACATCCTACTCCCCAGAAACTGTGAATATGTTTTTTTCCACGGCCCAGGGCAATGAAGATTGCAGATGGAATTAAAGTTGTTAATCAGCTGACCTAGAGAGGGAGATAATATCTTGAATTATCCTGGATTATCTGGGTGGACCCGTTGTAATCACAGGGTCCTTAGAAGTAGAAGATAGAGGTAGGAGAGACAGAGAAGCAGAGGGAGAAGCAGAGAGAGGGCAGCACGAGAACTTGGCTCAACGATACTGGCTTTAAAGAGAGAAAAAGGAGCCATGAACCAAGGAAGGTGGGCACCTTCTAGAAACAAGAAAGAGCAAGGAAGCAGATTGTCCCCAGGGCCTCCGGAGGAATACAGCCTTACTGACACCTTGACTGTAGCTCAGTGTTATCCATTTTGATTGAGAAAATCAGATAGAAAGGAAAAAAACAAGACTTTTAGAAAGAGATGATTACTCTGACTGATGACGATGATAGTAATTCATAAACTGAAAGGTGTTGTGTAAGTCGAATTCTGCATACTTGATCCTCAGGAAGCAAGGAAGAGAGTGAGAGAGGAAAGAAGAGAGAGAAACTAAGGAAGCATAGAGGCTCCTGGGAGAGGTAAAGGAGGTGTTTGGTGGCAGTCAGGTAAGAGCTTCATAAAGCAGCTGAATTTCTCTATCACAGTCCTTTTTCCATTAAGTTTTGTATTGGGGGAAGGAATAAAAGCTTTCTAGCCTCTCCTAATAGCACACTAATTGTATAGGTCATGTATATTATATATATCCACTTTATACATATACATTGTATGGAATGATATGGTATATAGATTAAAATATAATGTATACTATAAATTATGTTATAGATTATAATGTTATTATAGTATACATTATAAATACATATACATCTATATTTTGTATATACATATATGAGCGAGTCTTCTCAGTGAAATTTCTCTGTAGCTATTTCATTTCTCTCTTAAACTGTTCTCGTGAGCAAGGTTTCTGAGAGCTATCTGACCTCAAGGGTTAATTTTTAAAGCTACATTTCAAGGTTTCCCTTTTAAAAAATGTATCTTCCTTATGAATAAATATTGTAGAAAGAGACAGCTGAGGTGATCGGTTGCCTTGGGTATGTCCTCAGTCATGGGAACTTCTCTCTGCAGGCTGGAAATTGCTTCCACCTTTCAAAGCGAAACAGTGGAGAGAAGGCTGGATTAGCCCACTGAGATGTTGGGGAAAATTCCAATCTTTCAATGAGAGGGATGGTTTAAGTCGTTTCGCAGGCGGCAGTGATTGTGATGGAAACCACCGTGTGGCCAGGAGGAAGTGGTCCTCGTGCTGCTGCCCGCCATGCTGACTGCTCTGCTGTCCCCTTGGCACCTGCCTCTACATCATTAGTACTCACTGCAGTGTCTCTACTATATTAGTACTCATTTCTTCTGTTAATCTAGCTTCACATACATTTTTGTTCTTGCCAGAGACAGAGGACTTCTTGAGATTGAGGACTATGCTGTACCCACAGTGATTTCATGATCATCACATGAATTAATAATGAATGAACAGATGATTTTCCATTCCATTCGTTTCTCTCTGTCTTTGTCCGTGTATACACACACACACACACACACACACACACACACACACATCATCATCATCATCATCATCATCATCATCATCACAATCACCATCCATATATTTCCCCCTAGAGTCCTATGCAGTCAGTTCCCTCGCTACCATCCACTCTTCATTTCTGCTGGAGTCGCCCTCTACCTCCCTGACTCTTGCACAGCTGCATCTCCGGTGGGTCTCAACCAGGTTCTCTCTTCAGTTTGCCCAAGAGCACAGTTTAGGAGCTGTAGTGTTTAGGTGCATTACAGAGAAGGATAGGGTCTAATGGGAAACAGTAACAGAGGTTCTTCTCTCATAGAATCCCCTGCCTGGATGATCAGCCCCGTTTGGCATTTAGGCCCAAGCCCACATTTCAGGGCAGGGCATTGCATGAGTTAGGCTGGCTTCCTGCCCTGACCTCACCTCCCAATCTTTCCACCCTGTGCTCTCCTGTGCCCAGTCCGTTCAGCAGCTTTCTTGGAAAACACAAGTTCATTTCCATGGAGGTGCAGAAGACTCCTTCTGAGTACATTTCATTGTAAAAAAAAAGGGGAAATGCTTAAAAGAGGTAACTGTGCTGATGGTAGAATTCCAGGCTTTAGTGGAGAAGGTGTTTTAAACAATCAAGAGTGTTCCCCCTCATGAGAAAACAGACAGTACACATGTACCACCTCTATTTCAACCCCTGTCAAATGTGAAGCAGGATTAGCTCTTTGCTGTAGTCTGTGCAGGATGCTGTATCAGAATGCCATAGACTGGGGGTCTTATAAACATCAGAAATTTATTTCTCACAGTTCTGGTGGCTGGAGATCCAAGATCAAGGCACTGGCAGATTTGGTATCTGGTGAGGGTACACTTCCTGCTTCATAAATGGCTGTCTTTTCACTGTCCTCACATGGTGGAAGGGGCAAGGAAACCTTCTAGGGTCTCTTTTATAAGGGCACTAATCCTATTCATGAGCACTCCATCCTCATGACCTAATCACCTCCCAAAACCCCCACCTCCAAATACCATCACATTGGAGGTTAGTTTTTAACATATGAATTTTGGCAGGATACACATATTCGGTCTATAGTACACTTCTTCTTCAAATTCCCTGTAAATAATCCACTCACCAAGGTCCCTAAACAATATGCAGGAAATGGAGAAAGGGTTTTACACTACCCAGTGGGCAGCATTTACATCAAAAACTCACATTCAGCATTATCACCCTCAGTCCCCACAAATACACCTCTGTCTCTTCTGCAAATCTCCAGACTTGCCCACCTGTACCCCTCTGTCCTGACAATAAGACTTTCCAAATACCCAGGATCCACTCTGCTCAGAATACAAGGAGCATTTTCTGTTACACATAAAATAGGTCAGACTCTGAGGTAAGAACTGGAAACCCGAGCTTTCTTCTTCATGTGTGTAAAATTCTTGGTCATATGTGCATTTATGTATGTATGTTACATCAAGGGAGACTCTTCTTAGATATTTACTAGTTCATATGGTTTCCCAGATTGTTTTCCAGAATGAAAAAACTAGCAATTGGAATTAAAAATTCAAATTCAAATTAAAAACAGATATTGTTTTAAAGCGTGTGTGAAAGAGCTCTAGGTTACTGGGATTCTTTCATCATGACAACCTTAAAATATGCAATCTATGTACAGCAATAGGGTTCTTATCAGTTAAAAGGTTAAATTGTAAGCGGCTGAAGAGGCTGACTCTTCCAGCTTAGCACAGAGTGAAGAATTTATTACGTAGTCATGATCTCATTTAGTATGCGGGGTAAATAGCCTCATTAAGAACATAATGTTAAGGAGATTCGTGAGGTTTCCAGCAGGGCAGAGAAGTCAACTGAGGGGGAGGGGGAGGCCAGTGGATGGAAATAGGTCTTGGATGAGGCTGTGTTCTTGTTCTGTCTGCTGCCTATAAAAGTGTCATTTTAAGAAGAATGCTGTCCATCAGAGAAGGAGAAAAGGCCCTATTAGAAGATTGAGGCCCAAAAAACCCCCCAGAGTTTTTTTCCAGAGGTCATGTGGCTACAATCCAGTAATAGCCAGTTGAGGAAGTCTGAAAGCCAAGATTGAGAAACTGTAGGAAAGGTAACAATCTCTTCAATTAGCAGCAGCATGTCTTTAACCCAGAGCTGGCCCCTTAGCACAGCTGGAAAGCAAGGGAAGGTCATTTTCATTGTCCCCACTCTTCTTTATCTTGTATGAAATCTTCTCCTTAACTCCCAGCACAAATGACTTCTACTCTGAATGCCCCCAATCCAAACTTTGAGTGCAAGAATCTTTATTCAACTCCTCTGATGGTCTAGGGCCCCATGTGGCATGATCTTGACCTTTCCATCCTTCTGAAGGTCACATGCTGCCTCTAGAGCCCTCATGGCTTACCCTCTCTGGCTCACTCTCCAACTCATCCTGCTGAGATTTACCAGCCCTCCTCTCCCCACAGCTTTGCAAGCTTAGCTTGACAAGGTGACATGAAAGAGAGACTAACGTCTGCAGATGGGCTAAATGGAGAAGTCCAAGGGGCCACAGCTCACAGGGCCATCAGTGGTCCCTCCCCTCCAGGGCAGAAATGCATCCTAGCGGTGGGTTTCTGGAGGAAGCTCTTCCTCTGGGGCTTTCTCTCACAAAAGATTTTCATGAATATTTCTGAGCAGGTGGGTTCTATTTGGTAGGAGAGGAGAAAGACAATACTTTTGGGAAATAAGTAAAAAGAATAGATAGAGCAACAGTCCTTCTAGGCTAGGAACTATCTTTCTAAGGCATGGAGAAGACCCAGTTTTAAAGGTCCCAAGGTACTAGTAAATATCAAGGATAGTAATGCCTTCCCCCATGCTTATCATTGAGAAAATGGACAAATTTCCCTGAGAAAGGGGTTTCTGATGATTTTTTAGGAGGTAAATCTCTAATGTTCCAATATTGTGAAATGATAGTATTAACTTTACTGGACAGTCACATAATATTGGCATTTAAAGATGGTGGGGAAACTTTTAGAAACTAGTTATTTTTGCTCAACTATATCTGTGACTCTGGTTGTCACAACTCTGGGTGCTAATTTTAAAAAGAAGAGATGTAAAAATGATCTCACATTTACATACCATTAACCACTGTAATAGGGTAAGAATGAACTTAGGTAGCTCACAGATTGCAGAGTTACTGCCTTGTGGATAGATAGGGAACCATAAAAATGTCACGGCCAAGTAAAAATGAGTGAAACTTTAGTGCTAACTCCTCTGTGGAGACTTGTCATTGTAATTTCAGTGTCCTGATTTTTAAAAGAAAGTAAACTACAGCAGCTTAAGATCTAATTCATTGTGCTACTTTGGGGCTCTTAGTTATTTTATTCTATGACTTTTGGATCATACATTCCTGGCTTAGGATAAGAAAAATGGGTAAAATACACAGAAATAAACCAAGGCAAGTAGACCTTTATAGGGTAGCCTATATTGGTCATTTTGGAGTATGAGGAATCTACCAGAGAAGAAAACCACTGTCTGGCTTCCATTGTAATGCAGTGGCTGGATTGAGGGGGGAAAAAAGAAGAACAATTAGGGAAGAATACAATAATAATATGAAGAGATAGAAAAGCTATATCCTGAATCTGGGACTACACATCATAATTCCAACTATGAAGATCATAGTCAGTGGCTAATGTATCTTTTTTCTGCCACAGCAAATTTAACAGTCTTAAAGAAGATAGAAAGACAGAACCTCTACCCCACTATCTTCCTCCACCAACTGCCCACCCCTTCCCCCTTCAGTATTTGGACTAGAAATACAAGTGTAGAAAACTTGGCAGTTTATAGTGTCCTGCTACAAATGCTGTATTTTAAAATCTGTTTAATTGAATTATAATGATCATATTCAGGATTTTGGAAATGATGAGAGTTCAGCAATATGTCTTAAAAGAGGAGCATGATATTCCACGGGTTATAATAAATCTAGTGATCCAAAGGCTTTTGTTCCCACCTGGAATGTTAACTCTAATTGAACGGGAGGAAATGATGTGAAAATGCTTAGGGACTTTGTGTCAGAAATGGAGATGAAATGAGGTCATGGAAGAGGCACTTCAGGAGTGATTTGTATGAGTGTCTAAACGGCTTTCATATAATACAGCTCAGCTGAATTGAGGAGGGTTTTTCTAAATCTGTGGATTATCTTTCTGGTCATCTGAATTAATCAAACACACAAACTGTTATAATCTCTAACGTTCACTGCTACTCGAAGTTTTATACATTTTAGCATTAACTGTGGCATTTTCCATGTTCAAATTGCACCTCTCAGGAATTAATGTGTGACTTCCTGTTTTGTTCTACTTCCTACCTTAAAGTTTCTGTGCATTTTGATGCCTGAGTGGATACAGAATGAAGTAATGCTGTGTATGGCATTGGAGAGGTGAAAGTGATAGGATTGGGCAGTGTTTGGGCTACTTCAAAGCACAAAATGCTATGTGTAAAATAAGCTACAAGGATACATTGTACAACACAGAGAATATAGACAATATTTTACAATAACTATAAATGGAATATAACATTCAAAAATTGTGAATCACTATGATGTACACCTATAACTTATATAATATAATATTGATAATTTTATCAAGTATCTTTTCCGACCACAATGCTATGAGACTAGATATCAACTACAGGAAAAGATCTGTAAAAAATACAAACACATGGAGGCTAAACAATACACTACTAAATGACCAAGAGATCACTGAAGAAATCAAAGAGGAAATAAAAAAATACTTGGAAACAAATGACAATGAAAACACGACAACCCAAAACCTATGGGATACAGCAAAAGCAGTTCTAAGAGGGAAGTTTATAGCAATACAGTCCTACCTTAAGAAACAAGAAACATCTCAAATAAACAACCTAACCTTACACCTAAAGCAATTAGAGAATGAAGAACAAAAATCTCCAAAGTTAGCAGAAGGAAAGAAACCAGAAATATCAGATCAGAAGTAAATGAAAAAGAAATGAAGGAAACGATTGCAAAGATCAATAAAACTAAAAGCTGGTTCTTTGAGAAGATAAACAAAATTGATAAACCATTAGCCAGATGCATCAAGAAAAAAAGGGAGAAGACTCAAATCAACAGAGTTAGAAATGAGAAATGAGAAGCAACAACTGACACTGCAGAAATACAAAGGATCATGAGAGATTACTACAAGCAACTCTATGCCAATAAAAAGGACAACCTGGAAGAAATGGACAAATTCTTAGAAATGCACAACCTTCTGAGACTGAACCAGGAAGAAATAGAAAATATGAACAGACCCCTCACAAACACTGAAATTGAAACTGTGATTAAAAGGCTTCCAACAAACAAAAGCCCAGGACCAGATGGCTTCATAGGCGAATTCTATCAAACATTTAGAGAAGAGCTAACACCTATACTTCTCAAACTCTTGCAAAATATAACAGAGGGAGGAACACTCCAAAACTCATTCTACGGGGCCACCATCACCCTGATACCAAAACCAGACAAAGATGTCACAAAGAAAGAAAACTACAGGCCAATATCACTGATGAACATAAATGCAAAAACTCTCAACAAAATACTAGCAAACAGAATCCAACAGCACATTAAAGGTATCATAGACCATGATCAAGTGGGGTTTATCCCAGGAATGCAAGGATTCTTCAATATATGCAAATCAACCAACATGATACACCATATTAACAAATTGAAGGAGAAAAACCATATGATCATCTCAATAGATGCAGAGAAAGCTTTCAACAAAATTCAACACCAATTTATGATAAAAACCCTGCAGAAAGTAGGCATAGAGGGAACTTACCTCAACACAATAAAGGCCACATGTGACAAACCCATAGCCAACATCGTCCTCAATGGTGAAAAACTGAAACCATTTCCACTAAGATCAGGAACAAGACAAGGTTGCCCAGTCTCACCACTATTATTCAACATAGATTTGGAAGTTTTAGCCAGAGCAATCAGAGAAGAAAAAGAAATAAAAGGAATCCAAATTGGAAAAGAAGTAAAGCTGTCACTGTTTGCAGATGACATATACTATACATAGAGAATCTTAAAGAAGCTACCAGAAAACTACTAGAGCTAATCAATGGATTTGGTAAAGTAGCAGGATACAAAATTAATGCACATAAATCTCTGGCATTCTTATACACTAATGATGAAAAATCTGAGATTGAAATTAAGAAAACACTCCCATTTACCATTGCAACAAAAAGAATAAAATACCTAGGAATAAACCTACCTAAGGAGAGAAAAGACCTGTATGCAGAAAATTATAAGACACTGATGAAAGAAATTAAAGATGATACAAATAGATGGAGAGATATACCATGTTCTTGGATTGGAAGAATCAACATTGTGGAAAAGACTATACTACCCAAAGCAATCTACAGATTCAATGCAATCCCTATCAAACTACCAATGGCATTGTTCACAGAACTAGAAGAAAAAGTTTCACAATTTGTATGGAAACACAAAAGACCCCAAATAGCCAAAGCCATCTTGAGAAACATAAACAGAGCTGGAGAATCAGGCTCCCTGACTTCAGACCATACTACAAAGCTACAGTAATCAAGACAGTATGGTACTGGCACAAAAACAGAGCTATAGATGAATGGAACAGGATAGAAAGCCCAGAGGTATACCCACACACATATGGTCACCTTATCTTTGATAAAGGAGGCAAGAATATACAGTGGAGAAAAGACTGCCTCTTCAATAAGTGATGCTGGGAAAACTGGACAGCTACATGTAAAAGAATGAAATTAGAACATTCCCTGACACCATACACAAAAATAAACTCAAAATGGATTAAAGACCTAAATGTAAGGGCAGACACTCTCAAACTCTTAGAGGAAAACATAGGCAGAACACTCTATGACATAAATCACAGCAAGATCCTTTTTGACCCACCTCCTAGACAAATGGAAATAAAACCAAAAATAAACACATGGGACCTAATGAAACTTAAAAGCTTTTGCACAACAAAGGAAACCATAAGCAAGATGAAAAGACAACCCTCAGAATGGGAGAAAATATTTGCAAATGAAGCAACTGACAAAGTATTAATCTCCATAACTTACAAGCAACTCATGCAGCTCAATATCAAAAAAGCAAAAACCCAATCCAAAAATGGGCAGAAGACCTAAATAGACATTTCTCCAAAGAAGATATATAGTTTGCCAAGAAACACATGAAAGAATGCTCAACATCATTAATCATTAGAGAAATGCAAATCAAAACTACAATGGAATATCACCTCACCCCTGTCAGAATAGCCATCATCAAAAAATCTGGAAACAATAAATGCTGGAGAGGGTGTGGAGAAAAGGGAACACTTGCACTCTTGGTGGGAATGTAAACTGATACAGCCTCTATGGAGAACAGTATGGAGGTTCCTTAAACAACTAAAAATAGAACTACCATACGACGCAGCAATCCCACTACTGGGCATATACCCTTAGAAAACCATAATTCAAAAAGAGTCGTGCACCACCTTGTTCATTGCAGCTCTGTTTACAATAGCCAGGTCATGGAAGCAACCTAAGTGTCCATCAACAGATGAATGGATAAAGAAGATGTGGTACATATATACAATGGAATATTACTCAGACATAAAAAGAAACAAAATTGAGTTATTTCTAGTGAGGTGGATGGACCTAGAGTCTGTCATACAGAGTGAAGTAAGTCAGAAAAATAAATACCGTATGCTAACACATGTATATGGAATCTTAAAAAAAAAAAAAGGTCATGAAGAACCTAGGGGGCAAGATGGGATTAAAGACTCAGACCTACTAGAGAACGGACTTGAGGACATGGAGAGGGGAAAGGTTAGCTGTGACAACGCGAGAGAGCGGCATGGACATATATACACTACCAAATGTAAAATAGACAGCTAGTGGGAAGCAGCTGCATAGCACAGGGAGATCAGCTCGGTGCTTTGTGACCACCTAGAGGGGTGGAATAGGGAGGGTGGGAGGGAGGGAGACTCAAGAGGGAAGAGATATGGGAACATATGTATATGTATAACTGATTCACTTTGTTATAAAGCAGAAACTAACATACCATTGTAAAGCAATTATACTCCCAATATGGATTAAAAAAAAACAAACTAGACAGAAATCACTGCATGAGAAAACAGAAAAGCTGGAATATTGATGTAGTTTCTATACTAATATTGTGAAGCATCTCATTAAATGGAGAAAATATCTTCAAGTCCCATCAGCCAGACCCAGAAAATGCAAATGTACATTAGCATATAAAAGATCATACAAGCAGGTACTAAGGAAATTATAGCAATTATAAGAAAATAGAATAACATTTAACATTAAAATACAAAATATCATTGATACAGATAATTTTGTAGATAAACACCCACAACATCATAACTGATATAAGAATCCAAAACTCGACTCATCCAATAACCATCCGAAGTCCACCTGGTCTGTCAGTTTCCACCATTACCTGCCTAGTCCAGGGACTGGAAAAGTTTTCTGTAAAGGACCAAATAATCAATATTTCAGGCTATGCAAGCCATAAAATCTTTACTGCAACTGCTCAATTTTGTCATTGTAACAGGAAAGCAGCCACAGATACTGTAAATTAATGAGCTTGGCTATGTTTCTACAAAACTTTATTGATAAAAACTAGTGTGGGTCCAGTTTGGGCCAGTTTGTAGACTCTTGATCTAGTCCAAGTTACTAGCATCACTGCCCAGATTGTATCAGTAGCTTCCCACAAATTAACTTGCACTTATTCTGCATACCAGCATCGCCACACTGTTCTTCACACTGCGGAAAGGCAAATCTAATTAGGTAACAAACTTCTGATTTGCCCTTAGCATTTTTAATACATTTGCTCTTAGGATAAAGGCAGAAATTAGTAAGGAAGTCCACAATGCCCTGAATTGTCTGGCCCCCATCTGCTCCTCACGCAGGTTTCCTTTCAGTCCCTTGCATCACTCTGCTTCCTCTTATTACCACAGGACTCTTTTTTTTTTTTTTTTTTTTTTTTAATTGCAGTATGCGGGCCTCTCACTGCTGTGGCCTCTCCCATTGCAGAGCACAGGCTCCGGACGCGCAGGCTCAGCGGCCATGGCTCACGGGCCCAGCCGCTCCGCGGCATGTGGGATCTTCCCGGACCGGGGCACGAACCCGTGTTCCCTGTATCGGTAGGCGGACTCTCAACCACTGTGCCACCAGGGAAGCCCAGGACTCTTGAATATGCTTGTTTTCTTGACCTAGATGCTCCTACTCCTACTGTTCCCTAATTAACATCTGGTAACTTATACTCCAGCTCATGTTTCACCTCCTCAGCTAATCGTTCTCTGATCTACCTGCCTATTACAAAACTCCTGGCTTTTCCTAGCACTATATTGTTTGAGCTGCAATTTTATATATATTTGTTGTATCTGGATCTCTCTGTGTCTCCCCACTAGATTATATACCCCAAGAGGGCAGGAGATATTTCTGGTCTGTTGACCATTTTGTCCTTAGTAACTAGCATCATATTTGGTACATGACAGGAGCTCAATAATTATTTGTTGAATGAGCAAACAAACTAAAGAATACATAAACAAATAAATGAATCGTGGAGCTAATTTAAACACATCAAATAAATACTTGCATTGAAGATTCCAAGGCTAGTTATAAAATGATTTGTTTCAACTTTATTAGTTCCCAGGCATATTAAAAAGTTCCAGAGCATAAAAAAATTGGGAAACCTACCCAATTTATTTTATAAAACAGCGTCAACTTGTATTAAAACACAACAAGGAAAAGAAAAGTTGGGGATCCTATTTTTGCAATATACTTTCTTGACAGATTTGGCCCAATCATCAGTATGGTTTCAGCTTTCCAGTTGATTTCAATGTGCACCCAAGGATGAGATCCATACATCCAGGTAGCCTCACCTGGAGCAGGATGGTAGGAAGTGGGGGGCTCTTATAAGAGCCTTGGGTCACTGATATCAGATTTAGATATTTCCAATGAAGTAAACCTCTAGTCATGTGTATTTTTATGATTAAACACCACATTTATATGTGACACTGAGATGACAAGATTAGGATGCATTTTTATCTCTCCAATTACTTTGAGAACCAGGACATGTCAGTCCAAGAATAGCTAGACAAAACAATAGAACAAAGAGCCTTGAACTCTATGCTGGCCTATATAAGAATTTATTTTAAGATAAAAGTGATTTAACATATCAGTAGCAAAATAAATGATTATTTCCATAAATGGTCCTAGAAAATTGCTTAACTATTCAGAAGAAAGTAAAGATCTCTAGCTCATACAATAATCCAAGTAAATTCTACTTAAATGTAAAAGATGAAACTATAAAACAACCTGAATTTTAAAAAATGGTGAATATTATTTCAAATCAATTAAGGACTTCCTAAAGCATAAAAGTACTGACAGAAATAGCAAATAAAAATATCAATGACATGCCGATATAAAATATACATTCTTGCATATAACATGTATATATATAATATATATAGTAGATTAAAAGACAAAAGTGAGACAATTTTTAATAAATGTGGAAGAGTTAAATCTTAAAATTTGTTTTAAAAATTATTAAAACTTGGGGAGAAAATAGGCAAAGAGCATTATATGAATGAAAAAAGAAATTAAAAATTTGCTGACACATTAAAAACACATGTCCAATTTCACCAATGTTATAAAAATTGCCAATTTAAGCTATTATGAGAGATCATTTTTCAGGTATACAGTTGGTCTGTTTTTTCTTTCCTTAATGATAATTTTCAGTCAGTGTTAAAGAGGGCAAAGTTCAATGTTTACTTTCATGTATGGTTGGTGCCAGTGTAAATTGATAAACTTTGAAGAAAGCAAATTAGGATCTAAAATCCCTTAGAAATTATAACTTTGGCCCAGTAATACCTCTTCTAGGAATTTATTATGTGCAGTGATATTTATGGCAGTGTTATTTGCAGTAGGAAAACAGAGAAACACCCTAAATAATAATAATATGAGAATGGTCAAAATAAAATAATGTGTTCCTTATGACTTAATATTATGCATTCGTTTAAATTAATGCTACTGAAATCTCTGTCAGGGTCACTGGGAAATGTCCATGATTGAATTAGGGTATAAAAAAGCATGAACTAATCAGGATATTAAACTCTGTGGTGGTGGTGGTGGTGGTGGTGTGTGTGTGTATGTGTGTGTGTGTGTGTGTGTGATTAACATGCCAACAGCAGATCTCTCTGGATCAAAAAACTAAAATTGATTTTTATTTTATTCTCTACCATTGTCTTTATTTCCCAAATTTCATCAAATAGTCATTTTTTCAATCAGAAAAAAAATGTATTCTAAATTAAAGAAAAATATAAACTTATATTCTGAGATACCACTTGCCTTTCCTCTTTTTATTCCCTTCTCTACTGGTATGAATTAATCCCAAAAAGAGAGGAAATAACAACCGGTAAATTCAGATAACAGTCTGTTTTTGATGTTTGTATTATAGTCCTTTCTCTTTTTCTTTAACATTAAGTTTAAGCTTTGCAGTCACGTTTGGAAAAGAGACTCCAGCATGAATCATGTGTGTGGGATACTGATCTTTATCAGAGAATAATATTTAATCATTATCTTTCCAGATCTAATTGACAGAATGTCACAGCTCCACAAAATACACATTTTGCTTAAGATGATAGAAAACCAAACTAAAGCTATCAGGAAGAAGCAGCACATTGGGTGGGTAAATATACCGGTGACACTTAAGGATCTGTAATATATTGTGAAAGGAGAACTAACTCAGTCTTTTTAAGTTTCTCTCACTCTTATCTTGGGATAGTCCAAATGACCAACTTATTGCAAAACAAAGCAAGCTTCTGGACATCTTCAAAGCCTGGAGTTTCATGAAAAACGTAAGTTCCACTATGGGTTGGGAAAATCTTATGAGGTTGTGTCATTTAACTGAATTCTCTCTATATTTGAAAATTTCTAACATACACTGTCTTTGCAGCATAGTATTAGACCTCAGCCTTGCCACTGCCTTTCAAGTTATATTTCTATTAACCATTAGCAGATTTGATTTTGGATTTAATGTCAAAAGAGAAATAGGACCTCTTCCTAGCTCCTGTGCCCACAGTTTTCAGCATTCTTAGAAGATACATTTAACAAAAAATGCCTTATATACATGTGGCGATGCTATTATCTTGCTTAGCACAGTGGTATTCATTCCTTGACATCTATAGCCCTTCACAGAATAATTCAAGTTTCTGGGCAGATCTCTGTAAAGGGGAAAAGAACCCTCTGCTTTGGAACCATCCACTCAATCCAGACCAGATAGGGACACAGCCTAAGAGAACTGCATTTTGGCTAAAGGATGTGACTCTGTAACTACCCTTGGCTCAGAAGAACTCCAGAAGAGCTGATTAGAGACCCCAGCTGACTGTAGTCCTTGAAAATGAGAATGTTTCCCTTTTTCTTGGAGATGAATAAAAACAACAATGACCAGCTTTCACTGAGTATTTATTTTAGGCTAGACAATGTTCTGGCAATAATTTATACGTAACCACTCATTTAATCCTTTACAACAGCATTAAGGATTTGTTGTTATTATTATCCCTATTTCATAGGTGAGGAAACTGAGGTATAGACTCAGAGACAGCAGTGAAAATTAATTGTATTTCTATATAGTAGGAAAAAACAATTGAAAATAAAATAATACCATTTAAAATGGTATCATAAAAAATATTAGGAATATTTTGACAAAAATATGCAAGATCTCTATAGTGAAAGATATAAAATATAGCTGAGAAAAATTAAAAACCTGAATAAAGAGGGAAAGATACCCCATGTTCATGGATTGAAACACTCCATATTTTAAGATGTCAATTTAAAAGATTGATCTATGAGTTAAAATTTATCATAATTCCAAAAGGATCTTTTGTAAAAATTAAAACAATGATTCTAAAATTTATGTCAAAATACAGAAGACCTAGGATAGCCAAATCTATGAGACCTGAGTTGGAAAACTAACACTCTCTGATTTCAAGGTTTACTACAAACCCACAGTAATCATAACAATGTTGTATTAGCATAGGGATAGTAAAACAAAACTCAATGAAACAAAATAGAGATTTCAGATAGAAACCTACACATACACAGTCGATTAATTTTCTACAAGGCACCAAGGCAATTCAATGAACAAAGATAGAATCTGAGAGTAGGGTCTGGTCTTGTGATTGCAACTGTGACTAAAACAAGACTCACTATATCAGCATTTGAAGGGGAGAAGCACCAGTTAACTCCCTGGGCATAAGGCAGATTTAGCTCAGATTAGACCCCAGGTCTTCTTGATGCCATAGCTCATGCTTTTTACCACTGTGCTCTACTGCATCCGAAGATGGCCTTGCAATTTGGGGTTGTTACTGAATTATAATACTGCTCACTGGAAACAAATAACTTTGTCATAGATTTCACTTACTAAAAATATTTAGGGCTTCCCTGGTGGCGCAGTGGTTGAGAGTCTGCCTGCCGATGCAGGGGACACGGGTTCGTGCCCCGGTCCGGGAAGATCCCGCATGCCGCGGAGCGGCTAGGCCCGTGAGCCATGGCCACTGAGCCTGTGCGTCCAGATCCTGTGCTCCGCAACGGGGGAGAGGCCACAACAGTGAGAGGCCCGCGTACCGCGAAAAAAAAAATTTAATAACTGCTCTCATTCCTTGTCACAAAACAAAGCCACAATATAGGCATGAAAAAAATAGCGAAACACTATCTAGGATATGACACTGCCTAATGTCCTCTCCATGTGATAAAAAATATGTGTGCCTGTGCTTTCTTTGGTATTTAATTCCATACTATATATTCATACTGTAGATAGGGTCTTAAATGTAAGATTTTACAATGGGAGACATGCACAAACCAGAATTTTCATATTTGTTCTTTTGGGGGGAGGGGGTCCCATTTGTTTTGTTTATTGTAAAACAATGCAGTCATCACATGCATAATCAGTGACATGTTTATAAGAACTAAAATGGGTACACAGACATCAACTTTATTCTTTGTCTGTATAAAACAAATTTCCCCGTCAGCACTAGGTAACTAGTTTTTTTTTTTACACTAAGCAAAATTCTCTGGAGACTTATCCAAGTTGCTGGGTATATCAAGACTTTGTCCTTTTTATTGATCAATAATGTTCCATGGTACAGATGTTCCATAGTTTGTTTAACCATTCACCCATCAAAGGACATCTGGTTGTTCCTAGTTTTTGGTTATTGTGAATAATGTTGCTATGAACATTAGTGTACAGGTTTTGTGAGAACATAAATTGTTATCTCTCTGTGCTAAATGCCCAAAAGTGTAGTTGCCGGATTATATGGTAAGCACATTTTTTGTGTGTGAGAAACTGTTGCATTCTTTTCCAGAGTGGCTGTTTCACATTCCCATCAGTATTATCTGAGTGATCTAGGTTCCCCTCAGCCTCACCAGTTTTTGGTGTAATCACAGTCATTCTGATAGGTGAGTAATGATACCTCATTGCGTCTACCCAAAGACTTGTACACAGAGGAGCCTGCATTTCCCTAATGTCTAATAGTGTTGAACATTTTTTTTAACATCTTTATTGGAGTATAATTGCTTTACAATAGTGTGTTAGTTTCTGCTTTATAACAAAGTGAATCAGTTACACATATACATATATCCCCATATCTTTTCCCTCTTGCATCTCCCTCCCTCCATATGCTCATTTGCCATCTGTATATCCTCAATGTCTCTTCATGTCTTTTGCCCATTTTCTAATTGGATATTTGGTTTTTACTGTTTAATTTTTTGAGTTCTTTATATATTTTAAATCCTAGTCCTTTGTTGGATATATGGTATGCAAATATTTTCCTCTCAATCTGTAGCTTGTGTTTTCATCCACTTAACAGTCTTTTGCACAGCATTTTTTTTTTATTTTGATAGGTTCAATTTATCATTTTTCCTTTTAAGGATTGTGCTTTTGGTGTCATGTCTAAGATCTCTTTGCCTAGATCTAGCTCCCGAAGATATTCTTGTATTTTTTCCCAAAAGTTTCATAGTTTTACATTTTACTTTTAAGCCCATGATTCATTTTCAGTTAATTTTTGCCTATGGATGTCCAATTGCTCCAGCACCATTAATTGAAAAGGCTCTCCTACTCTATTGAATTGCTTTTGCATCTCTGGCAAAAGTTAGTTAAGGGAATTTTTGTGGGGGTCAGTTTCTGGGCTCTCTAATCTGTTCCATTGATCTATGTGTCTATACCTTCACCAATATCATACTGCCTTGACTATATAAGTCTTCAAATCAGTTAGATTGATTCCTCCTACTTTATTCTTGTTATTCAAATTTGTTTTTGTTCTTCTAAACCCTATGCCTTTCACTATAGACTTTAGAATAAGCTAGTCTATACCTATAAAAAAAAATCTTCCTGAGATTTTGATAGGAATTGCATTCAACCTATAGATCAAATGGGGTTAACTGACATGTTTATAATATTGACTCTTCCAATCCATGAATGCAGTATATCTTTCCAGTTATTTAGATTTCTTATTTATTTCATCATCACCTTGTCATTTCTATGATACAGATCCCGGAGAAATTATAAATTATATTGTGTTTTGAATTTCAAGTTCTACACATTCCTTGTTAGTATATAGAAATGTGATTGATTTTTTTTTTTTGCATGTGTTGATCTTATCACCTGTGACATTTTTGAACTAACATTAATTCCAGGAGTTTTTTTGTGGATTATTAAGAATTTTCTACATAAACAATCATTACATTTCCAAATAGAGATGGTTTTATTTCTTCCTTTCTGATCTGGATAATTTACTTCCTTTTTTGCCTATTGTTCTGGCTAAGATTTCTAGTACAATGTGAATAAGAATGATGGGAGTGGGCATCTTTGCCTTGTTCCTGATCTCAAAGAAAAAGTATTCAGTCTTTCACCATTGAGTATAATGTTAACTGTAGATTTAAGTGATGTTCTTTATCGACAGTCCCCTCTAGTCTTAGTTTGCAGATAATTTTTTGTTTTTGGCCACACTGCGAGGTTTATGGGATCTTAGTTCCCCGACCAGGGATTGAACCTGGGCCCTGGTAGTGAAAGCACTGAGTCCTAACCACTGGACCAACAGGGAACTCCCAAGAATTTCTTTTTTTAATCATGAAAGCAGGCTGAATTTTGTCAAATGCTTTTTCTGTATCAGTTGCTATGATCATGTGATTTTTCTTCTTTAGTCTGCTAATGGTGGATTATATTAATTTTTTCAAATATTGAACCAGCCCTGAAATGACCCCCACTTGGTGATTGTATATAGTTTTTTTTATTTATATTGCTGAATTCTGTTTTTGTGCTATATTCATGAGGGATATTGACCTTTCGTTTTCTTCTTATTTATATGTATTTATGGTACTGCTTTATCTGGTTTTGGTATCAGTTTAATACTAGCTTCATAAAGTGAACTGAAAAGTCACACCCCTCTGCTATTTCCCAGAAAGGATTGTATAAAATTTGTGTTGATTCTTCTTTAAATGTTTGGTTGGATTCTCCACTGAAATTCTCACTGTGTAAAGATTGTTCTACTCGAACATAACTATTTTTAATAGGGGCAATAGGCCTTTGCAATGTTGGAGTATCTCTCTTTTTAGCAGTTATGGGTCAAAATAAGAAGGAGCCAAGTGCATTGGGTGTCTTCTGACTGTTTCAAAGGGTGAGAGTTTATGAGTTCCAAAAGGTGTGGATCTGAGATTTAGAAGGACCAACAGCAATGCTTTTGGCCAAGGTATTTGGAAGACCTCAACAAATTTTTCCAGTTTAGTCTTAATAATGTCATTTGTGTTGGACTAAACAAGAGAATTGAGGGTGGCAGACACAGTGACATTGTTTTAAAAATCAACCAAGGAGCACAGACTTGTCAAAGTACCTGGCCAATAAAATGAATTCCTCCATCACTATGAAATTTGAGAGGAGTTCCCAAGGTAGGGATAATCTTTTCCAAAAAGATTTTAGCCACAAAAGAGGCAGTAGCCTGTCTGCAAGGGAAAGCTTCACTCTATTATGAAAATATACAGACCATGACTAAAATATATTTATAACCATGAGACAGAGGAAGTTGTATGAAATCCATTTGCCAGACTTCAAATGGTCCACTAGGCAGTTTTAAATGGCCAGGAGCTGTTATACAGGCTTCTCATGGTTGCACTTCAGACAAGGGTCAATGGTGTTTCCTGTGTTTCTGGGTGAGTACCCCAAGGGCATTTCCTTCCTTTTCATATATTAAAAAGGGGGGAATGTGATAAATGGGATGTCCAAGGGCAGGTGGGTTCATCAAAATCTCCTTTAAGACCTTGAAGACTATGTCATCTGTTTCTTCCTATAAAATTAGCGTGGGGTTATTATAGTGTTGAGTAAAGCATATAGAGGTTTGACCATAAGAGAAAAAGTTGGAATAGATGGAGAGATACACCATGTTCTTGGATTGGAAGAATCAACATTGTGAAAATGACTATACTACCCAAAGCAATCTACAGATTCAATGCAATCCCTATCAAACTACCACTGGCATTTTTCACAGAACTAGAACAAAAAATTTCACAATTTGTATGGAAACACAAAGGACCCTGAATAGCCAAAGCAATCTTGAGAACGAAAAATGGAACTGGAGGAATCAGGTTCCCTGACTTCAGACTATACTACAAAGCTATAGTAATCAATATAGTATGGTACTGGCACAAAAACAGAAATATAGATCAATGGAACAGGATAGAAAGCCCAGAGGTAAACCCACGCACATATGGTCACCTTATCTTTGATAAAGGAAGCAAGAATATACAGTGGAGAAAAGACAGCCTCTTCAATAATTGGTGCTGGGAAAACTGGACAGCTACAGGTAAAAGAATGAAATTAGAACACTTCCTAACACCATACACAAAAATAAACTCAAAATGGATTAAAGACCTAAATGTAAGGGCAGACACTCTCAAACTCTTAAAGGAAAACATAGGCAGAACACTCTATGACATAAATCACAGCAAGATCCTTTTTGACCCACCTCCTAGAGAAATGGAAATAGAAACAAAAATAAACAAATAGGACCTAATGAAACTTAAAGGCTTTTGCACAGCGAAGGAAACCATAAGCAAGACCAAAAGAGGACGCTCAGAATGGGAGAAAATATTTGCAAATGAAGCAACTGACAAAGTATTAATCTCTATAACTTACAAGCAACTCATGCAGCTCAATATCAAAAAAGCAAAAACCCAATCCAAAAATGGGCAGAAGACCTAAATAGACATTTCTCCAAAGAAGATGTACAGATTGACAACAAACACATGAAAGAATGCTCAACATCATTAATCATTAGAGAAACGCAAATCAAAACTACAATGAGATATCATCTCACACCGGTCAGAATGGCCATCATCAAAATATCTAGAAACAATAAATGCTGGAGAGGGTGTGGAGAAAAGGGAACACTGTTGCACTGTTGGTGGGAATGTAAATTGATACAGCCACTATGGAGAATAGTATGGAGGTTCCTTAATCGACTAAAAATAGAACTACCATACGACCCAGCAATCCCACTACTGGGCATATACCCTGAGAAAACCATAATTCAAAAAGAGTCATGTACCAAAATGTTCATTGCAGCTCTGTTTACAATAGCCAGGACATGGAAGCAACCTAAGTGTCCATCAACAGATGAATGGATAAAGAAGATGTGGCACATATATACAATGGAATATTACTCAGCCATAAAAAGAAATGAAATTAAGTTATTGGTAGTGAGGTGTATGGACCCAGAGTCTGTCATACAGAGTGAAGTAGGTCAGAAAGAGAAAAACAAATACCGTATGCTAACACATATATATGGAATCTAAGAGAAAAAAAAAGGTCATGAAGAACCTAGGGGCAAGACGGGAATAAAGACACATACCTACTAGAGAATGGACTTGAGGATACGGGGAGGAGGAAAAGTAAGCTGTGACAAAGTGAGAGTGGCATGGACATATATACACTACCAAACATAAAATAGATAGCTAGTGGGAAGCAGCCACATAGCACAGGGACATCAGCTTGGTGCTTTGTGACCACCTAGAGGGGTGGAATAGGGAGGGTGGGAGGGAGGGAGACTCAAGAGGGAAGAGATATGGGAACATATGTATACGTATACCTGATTCACTTTGTTATAAAGCAAGAAACTAACACACCATTGTAAAGCAATTATACTCCAATAAAGATGTTAAAAAAAAAGAAAAAGTTGGAATTCAATTTCTTTTTCTTTTTTTAATTTAATTTTATTTATTTATTTTTATACAGCAGGTTCTTATTAGTTATCTATTTTATACATACTAGTGTATACATGTCAATCCCAATCTCCCAATTCATCCCACCCCCACCCCCACCCTGCTTTCCCCTGTTGGTTTCCATACCTTTGTTCTCTACATCTGTGTCTCAATTTCTGCCTTGCAGACCAGTTCATGTGTACCATTTTTCTAGATTCCACATATATGTGTTAATAAATTATATTTGTTTTTCTCTTTCTGACTTACTTCACTCTGTATGACAGTCTCTAGAAATGAACCAATTTCTCTACAAAATGAACCAATCCACATCTCTACAAATGAACCTATTTCATTCCGTTTTATGGCTGAATAATATTCCATTGTATATATATACCACATCTTCTTTATCCATTCGTCTGTCAGTGGACATTTAGGTTGCTTCCCTGAACTGGCTATTGTAAATAGTGCTGCAATGAACATTGTGGTACATGACTCTTTTTTTTTTTTTTAATGGATCTTTATTGGAGTATAATTGCTTCACAATACTGTGTTAGTTTCTGTTGCACAACAAAGTGAATCAGCTGTATTCATACACATGTCCCCATATCCCCTCCCTCTGGAGCCTCCCTCCCATCCTCTCTATCCCACCCCTCTAGGTCATCACAAAGCAGCGAGCCGATCTCCCTGTGCTATGCTGCTGCTTCCCACCAGCCAACTATTTTACATTCGGTAGTGTATATATGTCAATGCTACTCTCACTTTGCCTCAGCTTCGCCCTCCCATCCCATGTCCTCAAGTCCATTTTCTATGTCTACCTCTTTATTCCTGCCCTGCAACTAGATTCATCAGTACCATTTTTTTTTTAGATTCCATATATATGTGTTACCATATGGTATTTGTTTTTCTCTTTCTGACTTACTTCACTCTGTATGACAGACTCTAGGTCCATCCACCTCACTACAAATAACTCAATTTCATTTCTTTTTATTGCTGAGTAATATTCCATTGTATATGTGTGCCACATCTTCTTTATCCATTCATCTGTCCATGGACATTTAGGTTGGTTCCAAGTCCTGGCTATTTTAAATAGTGCTGCAATGAGCATTGTGGTACATGTCTCTTTTTGAATTATGGTTTTCTCAGGGTATATGCCCAGTAGTGGGATTGCTGAGTCATATGGTAGTTCTATTTTTACTTTTCTAAGGAACCTCCATACTATTCTCCATAGTGGCTGTATCAATTTACATTCCCACCAACAGTGCAGGAGGGTTCCTTTTTCACCACACCCTTTCCAGCATTTATTGTTTCTAGATTTTTTGATAATGGCCATTCTGACCAGCAGGAGGTGATACCTCATTGTAATTTTGATTCGAATCTCTCTAATATTTAGCAATGTTGAGCAGCTTTTCATATGCCTCTTGGCCATCTGTATGTCTTCTTTGGAGAATATCTATTTAGGTCTTCTGCCCATTTTTTAACTGGATTGTTTGTTTTTTTGATATTGAGATCCATGAGGTGTTTGTATATTTTGGAGATTAATCTTTTGTCTGTTGCTTCATTTGCAAATATTTTCTCCCATTCTGAAGGTTGTCTTTTTGTCTTGTTTATGGTTTCCTTTGCTGTGCAAAAGCTTTTAAGTCCCATGTGTTTATTTTTGTTTTTATTTTCGTTACTCTAAGAGGTGGGTCAAAAAAGATCTTGCTGTGGTTTATGTCAAAGAGTGTTTATCCTATGTTTTCCTCTAAGAGTTTTATAGTGTCTGATCTTACATTTAAGTCTTAAATCCATTTGGAATTTATTTTTGTGTATGGTGTTAGGTAGTGTTCTATTTTCATTCTTTTACATGTAGCTGTCCAGTTTTCCCAGCACCACTTATTAAAGAGGCTGTCTTTTCTCCATTGTATGTTCTTGCCTCCTTTGTCATAAATTAGCTGCCCATATGTGCATGGGTTTATCTCTGGGCATTCTATCCTGTACCATTGATCTATATTTCTCTTTTTGTGGCACTACCATACTGTCTTGATTACTGTAGCTTTGTGGTATAGTTTGAAGTCAGGGAGTCTGATTCCTCCAACTCCGTTTTTCTTTCTCAAGATTGGCTATTCAGTGTCTTTTTTGTTTCCATATGAATTGTAAGATTTTTTGTTCTAATTCTGTGAAGAATGCCATTGGTAATTTGATAGGGATTGCACTGAATTTGTAGATTGCTTTGGTTAGTATAGTCATTTTCACAATATTGATTCTTCTAATCCAAGAAGATGGTATATTTCTCAATCTGTTTATGTCATCTTTGATTTCTTTCATCAGTGTCTTATAGTTTTCTGAGTATAAGTATTTCACCTCCTTAGGCAGGTTTATTCCTAGGTATTTTGTTCTTTTTGTTGCAATGGTAAATAGGAGTGTTGCAATGGTAAATAGGAGTGTTTCCTTAATTTCTCTTTTTGATTTTTCATTGTTGGTGTATAAGAATGCAAGAGATTTCTGTGTATTCGTTTTGTATCCTGCAACCTTACCAAATTCATTGATTAGTTCTAGTAGTTTTCTGGTGGCATCTTTAGGATTATCTATGTATAGTATCATGTCATCTGCAAACAGTGTCATTTTTACTTCTTCTTTTCCAATTTGTATTCCTTTTATATCTTTTTCTTCTCTGATTGCTGTAGCTGGGACTTCCAAAACTATGTTAAATAAAAGTGGCAAGAGTGGACATCCTTGTCTTCTTCCTGATCTTAGTGGAAATGCTTTCAGTTCTTCACGATGGAGTATCAGTCTTGCTGTGGGTTTGTCATACATGGTGTTTATTATGTTGAGGTAGGTTCCCTCTATGCCCATTTTCTGGACAGGTTTTATCATAAATCAGTGTTGAATTTTGTCAAAAGTTTTTTCTGCATCTATTGAGATGATTATATGGTTTTTATTCCTTAATTTGTTAATGTGGTGTATCACATTGATTGATTTTTGTATACTGAAGAATCCTTGCATCCCTGGAATAAATCCCACTTGATCGTGGTGCATGATCCTTTTAATTTGCAGTAGGATTCTGTTTGCTAGTATTTTGTTGAGGATTTTTGCATCTTTGTTCATCAGTGATATTGGTCTATAATTTTCTTTTTTGTGATATCTTTTTCTGGTTTTGGTATCAGGGTGATGGTGGCTTCATAGAATTAATTTGGGAGTGTTTCTCCCTCTGAAGTTTTTTGGAAGAGTTTGAGAAGGATTGGTTTTAGCTCTTCTCTAAATGTTTGATAAAATTCTCCTGTGAAGCCCTCTGGTCCTGGACTTTTGTTTGTTGGAAGATTTTTAATTACAGTTTCAATTTCATTACTTGTGATATGTCTGTTTATATTTTCTAATTCTTCCTGGTTCAGTCTTAGAAAATTGTACCTTTCCAAGAATTTGTCCATTTCTTCGTGGTTGTCCATTTTATTGGCATATATTTGTTTGTAGTAGTCTCATATAATCCTTTGTATTTCTGCAGTGTCAGTTGTGATTTCTCCTTTTTTATTTCTAATTTTACTGATTTGCATCCTCTCCCGTTTTTTCTTGATGAGTCTGCCTCAGGGTTTATCAATTTTGTTTATTTTCTTAAAGAACCAGCTTTTAGTTTTATTGATCTTTGCTATTGTTTTCATCTTTCTATTTCGTTTATTTCTGCTCTGATCTTTATGATTTCTTTCCTTCTACTGACTTCAGGTTTTCTTTTTTCTTCTTTCTCTAGTTGTTTTAAGTGCGGGGTTAGATTATTTATTTGAGATTTTTCTTGTTTCTTGAGATGAGACTGTATTGCTATAAACTTCCCTCTTAGAACTGCTTTTGCTGTGTCCCATAGGTTTTGGGTCATTGTGTTTTTGTTGTCTTTTGTTTCTATGTATTTTTTGATTTCCTGTTTGATTTCTTCAGTGATCTCTTGGTTATTTAGTAGCGCATTGTTTAGCTTCCATGTATTTGTGTTTTTTACAGTTTTTTTCCTGTAATTGATTTCCAGCCTCATAACATTGTGGTCAGAAAAGAGGCTTGATATGATTTAATTTTCTTAAATTTTCTGACACTTGATTTGTGACCTAAGAGGTGATGTATACTGGAGAATGTTCCATGTGCACTTGAGAAGAAAGTGTACTCTGCCACCTTTGGGTGGAATGTTCTGTAAATATAAATTAGATCTATCTGTTCTATTGTGTCATTTAAAGCTTGTGTTTCCTTATTTATTTTTTGTTTGGATGATCTGTCCTTTGGTGTAAATGGGGTGTTAAAGTCCCTACTATTATTGTGTTAGTGTCAGTTTCTCCTTTCACAGTTGTTAGCATTTGCCTTATGTATTGAGGTGCTCCTATGTTTGGTGCATAAACATTTATAATTGTTATATCTTCTTCTTGGATTGATCTCTTGATCATTAGGTAGTGTCCTTCCTTGTCTCTTGTAATGTTCTTTATTTTAAAGCCTGTTTTATCTGATATGAATATTGCTACTCCAGCTTTATTTTGATTTCCATTTGCATGGAATATCTTTTTCCATCCCCTCACTTTCAGTCAGTATGTGTCCCTAGGTCTAAAGTGGATCTCTTGTAGACAGCATATATATGGGTCTTTTCTTGTATCCATTCAGAGAGACTGTGTCATTTGGTTGGAACGTTTAATCCATTCGCATTTAAGGTAATTATCAATATGTATCTTCTTATTACGATTTTCTTAATTGTTTGGGGTTTGTTTTTGTAGGTCCTTTTCTTCTCTTGTGTTTCCCAGTTAGAGAAGTTCCTTTAGCATTTGTTGTAGAGATGGTTTGGTGGTGCTGAATTCTATTAGCTTTTGCTTGTCTGTAAAGCTTTTGATTCCTCATCAAATCTGAATGTGATCCTTGCCAGGTAGAGTAATCTTGGTTGCAGGTCCTTCCCTTTCGTCACTTTAAATGTATCATGCCACTCCCTTCTGGCTTGTAGAGTTCCTGCTGAGAAATCAGCTGTTAACCTTATGGGAGCTCCCTTGTATATTATTTGTCATTTTTCCCTTTTTGCTTTTAATGATTTTTCTTTGTGCTTAATTTTTGTCATTTTGATTATTGTATGTCTCAGTGTGTTTCTCCTTGGGCTTATCCTGCCTGGGACTCTCTGCACTTCCTGGATTTGGGTGGCTATTTCCTTTCCCATTTAAGGAAGTTTTCGAATATAGTCTATTCATATAATTTCTCGGGTCCTTTCCCTCTCTCTTCTCTTTCCGGGACCCCTATAATGTCAGTGTTGGTGGGTTTAATGTTGTCTCTTATACTGTCTTCATTTCTTTCATTCTTCTTTCTTTGTTCTGTTCCACATCAGAGAATTCCACCATTCTGTCTTACAGGTCACTTATCCATTCTTCTGCCTCGGTTATTCTGCTTTTGATTCCTTCTAGTGTATTTTTCATTTCAGTTATTGTATTGTTCATCTCTGTTTGTTTGTTTTTAATTCTTCTAGGTCTTTGTTAAGCATTTCTTGCATCTTCTCAATCTTTGCCTCCATTCTCTTTCCGTGGTCCTGGATCATCTTCACTATCATTATTCTGAATTCTTTTTCTGGAAGGTTGCCTATCTCTACTTCATTTACTTGTTTTTCTGGGGTTTTATTTTGTTCCTTCATCTGGTACATAATCCTCTGCCTTTTCTTTTTGTCTAATATTCTGTGAATGTTTTTCGTTCCACAGGCTGCAGGATTGTAATTCTTCTTGTTTCTGCTGTCTGCCCTCTGGTGGATGAGGCTACCTAAGAGGGTTGTGCAAGCATCCTGATGGGAGGGACTGGTGGTGGGTAGAGCTGAGTGTTGCTCTGGTGTGCAGAGCTCAGTAAAACTTTAATCCACTTGTCTGCTGATGGGTGGGGCTGAGTTCCCTCCTTGTTGGTTGTTTGGCCTGAGGCGACCCAGCACTGGAGCCTACAGGCCCTTTGGTGGGGCTAATGGTGGGCTCCAGGAGGGCTGACACCAAGGAGTACTTCCCAGAACTTCTGCTGCCAGTGTACTTGTCCCCACATTGAGACACAGCTGCCCCCTGCCTCTGCAGGAGACCCTCCAACACTAGCAGGTAGGTCTGGTTCAGTCTCCTATGGGGTCACTGCTCCTTCCCCCTGGGTCCTGATGTGCACACTACTTTGTGTGTGCCCTCCAAGAGTGGAGTCTCTGTTTCCCCCAGTCCTGTCAAAGTCCTGCAATCAAATCCCACTAGCCTTGAAAGTCTGATTCTCTAGGAATTCCTCCTCCCGTTGTGGGACCCCCAGTTTGGGAAACCTGACGTGGCGCTCAGAACCTTCACTCTAGTGGGTGGACTTTTGTGGTATAATTGTTCTCCAGTTTGTGAGTCACCCACCCAGTGGTTATGGGATTTGATTTTATTGTGATTGTGCCCCTCGTACCATCTCATTGAGGCTTCTCCTTTGTCTTTGGATATGGGGTATCATTTTTGGTGAGGTCCAATGTCTTCCTGTCAGTGATTGTTCAGCAGTTAGTTGTGATTCTGGTGCTCTCGCAAGAGGGAGTGAGTGCACATTCTTCTACTCTGCCATCTTGAACCAACCAAACTCTGGAATTCAATTTTGACAATAACCAACTAATCTGAGAAAACCTAACAGTTGGCACTTAGTTTTGGGTTTTGGGAAACTCACCCCATGAAATCTGTCTGTATCTAGGTGTAGTCCTTGTTCTCATCTCAGAAGCCCTATATGTTGAATCTAAGTTTGGGCACACTGCAATTTTTCTTTGGTGAACTTAAGTCCCTTTAAGAGGAAAAACTTTAGCAAGTGTCTTCTTGTTCAGAGGCTTGAGAAGAAAAGCAAGAAGCAAATCCTCTACATATTGCAACAAGTTAGAACCTCTAGAGAACTTTGTATCCTCCAGATCAGCCTTTAGAATTTGTGAGAAGTAAGAAGGACTCTTCAGTAAAACCCTGAGGCATTACTGTCCAGGTGAATTATTTTTCGTCACAAGTGAGGGTGAAAAGGTATTGGCTGTCTTCATCAGTGGGAATACTAAAGAAGACATGGCATAAATCAATTACAGTAAAGAATTTACTTTAGGTAGAAATGGATGTAAGTAGCATATGAGTTAGGAACAAACAACAGAGTGTCAAGGGATAATAGTGTTACTTATTGCTCGGTGGTTCTGAACAAATCTCCACCCTTACCCTTAGGTTTTCTCCCTGGTAAAGTAGGAATATTACAGGGGTAGTATCAGAAAAACTAAACCTTTAAAAAGATCTTGAATAAAACCTGGAGAGCTTCAAATGCAAAGATGATGTGAGCTTGGATCCAGGAGAAAGACGTACCTTCAAACCCTGGGGTTAGTGAGAAAGCAGTGAGCAACAGTGGGCTCAATTGTGGGTACCACACCTTTTTGCTCACTAGCCCCAAAGCTGTGAGGGGTCTTCTCTGGTTCCCATATAGGCCACCAAAATGTTGACCTGAAATAAATAGACTGCCAGATATTTCTCCTACAAAGATGGATTTATTCAGGGTCAGCAGAGAATTACAATTTGAAGTCTGCAACCACTGCGAGCCACGTGAAAGTTCCTGCACAAGGAAAGGAAAACACTTTTACAGGGAGGAAAAGGACGTCCAGAGGGCATAGTCAGAAAAGAGTCTGTGGCTTTTCATTGGCTGAATCCTTGCCAGGAAAGAAGAGGAGTGTTTCTTCTTCCTGTTGGGCTCCGCTATGATCGCAGGTCATGAGAGTGCCCCCTTCTGGTCTCTCAACTTCTGTTTAACTGAGGTTTCTGTTTATTAATTTTTATAATAGCATTTCCTTATTATTCTTTTGATGTCTGCAAAATGTCTAGTGACATCTCCTGTTTCATTCTTGATATTATTAATCTGTGTCTTCTCTTATTTTTCTTTGTCAGTCTTGCTAGAGGTTTGTCAATTTTAGAGTCTTTTCAAAGAACCAGCTCTTTGCTTCATTGTTTTTATATTTTTGCTGTTGTTTTCAATTTCATTGATTTCTAGTGTTGCCTTTATTATCTCCACCCCCCTTGCTTGTTTTGAGTTTATTTTGCACTTTTTTTTTAGGTTCTTGAAGTAGAAGCTCAGATTATTTATTTGAGAACTTTCCTCTTATCTTTCTAGTGTATATATTTGTGCTATAAATTTTCTTCTCAGCACTGCTTTTGCTGTGTCCCACAAACTTTGATATGTTGTATTTTCATTCTTATTCTCTCTAATGTATTTTTTACCTTCCCCTGAGACTTCCTCTTTGACCCATGGATTATTTATGTGTGCTGTCTTGTTTCCAAGTGTTGGAGATATTCCTGTTATCTTTTTTCTAGTTTGATACCATTGTGATAACAGAACACACTGTATGATTTCAATTTTTTTAAGTTTGTTCAGGTTTGTTTATGGCTTAGGGTGCAGTCTATGTTGGTACATGTTCTGTGGACAATTGAAAGAATGTGTAGTCTGCTGTTCTTGTGTGGAATATTCTATAAATGCCAATTAGATGCTGCAGGTTGATGGTGTTGTTGAGTTCATTTTTATTTTGCTGATTTTGTCTAGTTTTTTCCATCAAAACTCAAAGAGAGAAATTGAAGTTTCTAACTATAATTGTTTATTTGTCTATTGTTCTTTTCAGTTCTATCAATTTTTGCAACACATATTTTGTGGCTCTGTTATTTGGTGCATACACATTTAGGATTGCATGTTCTCTTGCAAACCTATAAACTATAGGTTTATATAATAAGGAAACTACAAGTTATCTTGTAGTACAAGTAACTACACTACAGTTAATGTGGAGACATATGTGTCCTTGTTCAAGCAGGTGCTCAGAGGTCAGTAATAAGACCTGGAAGATGACAGGGAAGTCTGACTTTCATTTCATGCTGCCAAAAGGAACACAAAGTGGAATTCAGTAGGATTTTTATCAAACTCTACTCAGACTGTTCAGTTGATGCTCCTCATGCACTTGAAAAAGTGATTATCTCTGCAAGCGCTGATGTTGAAGCACTGCGTCCTTTAACTGCTGTCTTTGTAAGGGCCATGAGGGAAAATCACATCCCCACAGTTGAAGCCTCCCATCTTCCTGAATGGACTTGATAATAGCACTTTCAGACACTCTGGAAAGACACTAATAGTGGGGCCTTGAACTGGAAGGAGGGAGAATCCCCAGGAGTTGGACCTGAAATTTGAGCCAGAGGCAAACACAGAAATTGCCCATTTGCGGAGGTGGCCCAGCCTTAGCCCTAGAAGTATGCCAGGAGGTGGGAACAGAGGTACACTATAGAGGAGCCTAAACATGGGGCAAGTATCTGATAGTAGCCACATCTAAAAACAGAGGCAAGTTCTACTCATTTTCTCTATTACTACCAGTGTATGCATGGGAAATTTCAACTACAGCTTTGATTGTACACTATTGTAGAAAATCAGCATATATGTCTGACTGAAATTTGGGCAGAATGAAAAAGGGTATGAATCCCAGTCACCCAAGGTCAGAATGTCACTTCACTTTTAGGGTTGATCTGGGACAAAGTAAACCTAAAGGAAATGATCTAAGCATAAATTGGATATTATATATTTCTGACTGCAGTAAGGAGGGAGGCAGTTATTGCAAAGGTAACATGGAAGGTGTTCTTGGGAAGCAATGTAAATAAGTAAAAAACTGGGTTAGCAGAAATAGAAGACATACTGCTCTCTTTGGGTAACACAGCTTTTGTAAAAAAAAAAAATCATCAAGTATCTTTCAAATTTCATATAATGGTGGGAAATAATTTTCTCTCCTCTTTAAGATGAAAGCCGTTTTATTGATTTACTTATCTGATACTTTAAATAGATCACTAGACTCTGCAGAAAAATTTAAGAGTCACAAGAAGTTCAAAAGTAAAAGGTTAACTAGCCATGGGAAGAAACCAAAGTGGAAATACCTCAAAAGCTGTAGCAAAAAAGCAGTGGCAACTGTTAAACTCTCCAAATGATGAGCATTCTACCCTTTTACCATAAATAATTCTTCTAACCAGCATTTTTCATAACTGTCCTTCATTGTAGAGAATAGAACATAATTTGGTATCAAATTTTGCTTTTGATAATGTACAATAGAACTGATTATTGTCTGCCTAATTCCAAAAAGTAAAGCAGAGAGGCTCTTTCAGAATTTGACAGTTGAGCTGGCTTTGTCTGGACTAAATATCTCCTGTGTGTGGAGAGGAGTGAAGACTTTTATGAATGCAAATGAATGACAGTATTGTTAGAGTATAAGAGTATCAACCATGTGTAGAGGGGATAAAAATAGAATGTAGAAGCCCCTGGCAGCAATCTCAGTCTCAGAATGAGGAAAATACAAAGAAAAATGTGCAAATATGGGTGCTTTATACTAATAAAATATAGATTTGGTTAAAATTTTATAATGCATGTACTGCATAATGTCACCACTGCACCATTTATATAGTGTGTAGAACTTATAATTCTTCAAGACATAGACAGGATTCCGTTTTTGCATATGCTGTGCCTTATGCATAGAATATTCTTTCCCTGCACCTTTAGTTGGTTGAGAACTGTTCATATGTCCAGAGTATTTCCAGTGTCTTCTTCCAAGAATACCATCTGAGAGATTGAATATACACACAGACAGTGGCCAGATCATATATAACAATAGAACTATAACTCACAACGTCTTCAGTAACCAGCCCAGGAAGCCAAACGACAATTTCTTAGCAATGGGTCCAAAACGATCAGGACATAGGCAGTGATTGCCAGCTTCCCTATTTTTTTGCCCTGCTTCCAACTTAGGACCAACAAGAGAAAGCCAAACATGCTCCCCAAACCAATCACATAGGATGTTCAGTTTCTAGTTAGCCAAACTCTAGCTTTCCCATGACAACAGCCTCTAGTCAGAACATACCTGAAACCTTCCCTTTTTTCACACCACTTCTCTCTCTGCCTTTGAGTCTCTGCCAAACGCAAATCATTGTGCTTGATGCCTTTGCTTTAACAAGCTCAGAATAAATAGCTTTTTTTGTCCTCATTCAATGATTTATTTATTTCCATATGTCCCTGCTTTTATCTTCCTAGCATCAGTGTCAAAGGATTTAATTTCGAGTTATTGATACTTTCACAAATATGTCTGGCTTATGTCATAGGACTATAACGTCTCTCAATTTAATAAAGATTCAGTAAAAATTCAACAGATTGTGGAGCTGGTCTGTATCGTCATCAGAGATATTTTAGTTTTCAGCATAATATGCTGTACATATTTTGTTAGACATATAGGTAAGCATTTCAACTTTTGGTGCTATTGCATATAGTCCTGTCTGTTAAATTTACAATACCAATTGTTCATTACTGGTATATAGAAATATAATTGATTTTTGTAATTTACTTATGTCCTGTGACCTTTCTAAACTCACTAAGTGTTAACTCAAGAGGAGTGAAAACATATTCACACAAAAACCTGCATGTGATGCTTTGTTCATAATTGCCAAAAACTGGAAACAACCCAATTTCACTTCAACTGGTAAATGGACAAAAAAAATTATGATACATCCATACAATGGAATACTACTAAACAATAAAGTAACAGACATTCAATAATGTGGATGAATCTCACATGTATTATGCTAAGTGAAAGAAACCAGAATCAAAAGGCTTCAAATACATGATTTCATTTATGTGATACTCTAGAAAAGGCAAAACTATAGGTAGGGGGAACAGATCAATGGTTGCCATGGGTTACTGGCTGGGAAGAGATTGACTGCAAAGAAGCAGCCAGAGGACATGTTTTGGAGTTGATGAAACCATTCTGTACCTTGATCATGATGTGATTATGGGACTGTATGCATTTGTCAATGCTCATAGAATTTTACAACAAAAACGTGAATTTTAGTGTATTAAATTTAAAAATCAATTAACTGTGTATTTTTTTCTTAATCTATTCATAGGAATGTAGGACAAAGAACGAGGGAGATATTTCACTATATTGGGTTCCACTCTTGGTCAACTTAAATCATTTAGTCTAGATGCCATGTATAAGAGCCATAGACAAAATAAGAAGTTTCTGGTTAGAGTCTCCAGGATGTTGAAAATGATCCCCATTCTGTGCTTCTTATGGAACATTTTCTAATAATCAACTTTGGGCAAAAGGAAGGATCTGTCCTGAGAGGTAGAGTTCTCTATCACTGACAATGATCAAATAACTCAACCTGAACAACCACTCTGTGGGAATTCTGGAGAGAGGGGAATTGAAGAACTCCAAACCCTGAGATTCCAATATTCTATCAAAATAAGATAAGTGGGTTGTAAAGGCAGATGTGAATCGCTGATACATGTAAAGGAAATGTTGAAAAAAAGAGTGGTGGGCTTGCCTGAACCATTGAAAAATTGCATTTATTCAAGTTTTTTTTTCACATTTTGTTTTATTTTATTTTATTTATTTATTTATTTTAACATCTTTATTGGAGTATAATTGCTTTACATTGTTGTGTTAGTTGCTGCTGTATAACAGAGTGAATCAGCTATGCATATACATATATCCCCATATTCCCTCCCTCTTGCATCTCCCTCCCACCCTCCATATCCCACCCCTCTAGGTGGTCGCAAAGCACTGAGCTGATCTCCCTGTGCTATGCAGCTGCTTCCCACTAGCTATCCATTTTACATTTGGTAGTGTATATATGTCAATGCTACTCTCTCACTTCTTCCCAGCTTACCCTTCCCCCTCCCCATGTCATCAAGTCTATTCTCTTCATCTATGTCTTTATTCCTGTCCCGCCCCTAGGTTCATCAGAATCGTTTTTTTTTTTTTTTTAGATTCCATGTATATGTGTTAGCATACGGTATTTGTTTTTCTGTTTCTGACTTCACTCTGTATGACAGACTCTCAGTCCATCCACCTCATTACAAATAACTCAATTTTGTTTCTTTTTATGGCTGAGTAATATTCCATTGTATATATGTGCCACATTTTTTCATCCATTCATCTGTCGATGGACACTTAGGTTGCTTCCATGTCCTGGCTATTGTAAATAGTGCTGCAATGAACATTGTGGTACATGACTCTTTTTGAATTATGGTTTTATAACTTTTATATATAAAACTTTTTGAATTTAAGTCACTAAAGTTTTTCTGATGTTTTTAAGCTCGCATATGTCTGCTTCATGTATTGTTATATCCGTAATCCTATTTAGTGTTATCATTCCATTAGCTATTCAATATGTGTGTGTGTGTGTGTTTGTGTGTGTGTGTGTGTGTGTGTGTATTATCATTTTTTTTTTTTTTTGGCTGCACTGTGTGGCATGTGGAACTTCCCCGACCAGGGATTGAACCCGTACCCCCTGCCAGGGACACAGAGTCTTAACAACTGGACCACCAGGGAAGTCCTGGATATTATTGAATTTAGTTTTAATTTATTCAAAATACATTCAAATAGTTTTATATTTCTGTATAGGAAAAAAACACTCCATTTTAAAGATGAAACTTAAGTTTTAGTGGCTAACTTAACTATAAAACTCAAGATAGCCAGTTGCCCACCTACACTGGATTAATATATCTTTCTCTCTTGATATATACAGATGAATAGGTAAATAAAACCTGTATTTCTCATTATTCTTTACTTCCCTAAAAATTTTTATACAATTTTTAAAGGTTATTTTCCATTTACAGTTATTACAAAATATTGGCTCTATTCCCTGTGGTGTACAGTACACCCTTGAGCCCATCTTACACCCAGGAGTTTGTACCTCCCACTCCCTCATCCCTATATTTCTCCCCCTTCCCACTGGTAACCACTAGTTTGTTCTATCTGTGAGTCTGCTTCTTTTTTGTTATATTCAGTAGTTTGTTGTATTTTTTAGATTCCACATATAAGTGATATCATACAGCATTTGTCTTTCTCTGTCTGATTTATGTCACTTAGCATAATGCCCTCTAAGTCCATCCACATTGCTATAAATGGCAAAATTTCATTCTTTTTTATGGTTGAGTAATATTCTACTGTATATAAATACATATACCACATCTTCTTTATCCATTCATCTGTCAATGGACACTTAGGTTGTTTCCATATCTTGGCAATTCTAAATAATGCTGCTATGAACATTGGGGTGCATGTAACTTTTCAAACTAGTGTTCTTCTTATTATGGGTAAATGGGCCTATAAAGATCTATAAGGACAAAATAAATGGGCAATCATCAATGTTTTAGGGACATGGAAATAAATTAACTTGTGCATGGGAGGTGTTTTAACAGAGATAGGCAGAAATACCCATAATTCTGAAGAACTTCTTCCCACTGTCTTTTATATATGTAGGCACTTTGCTAACTGGGATTGGGCTTGGCAGAGGTAAATTGAGAGAAGTTATCCAGAACATTCTTTAAATAAAAAGCAAGATTTAGATTAGATTCAAGATTCATCATTGTTCTCTACGTATGTCTCTCTGTTAGTGAACATGTGTAAGTGCACTCTTAGATGCACTTATTTCCACTCATGTTTCTCTGTGAACATCATACGTGTAGACATGTGAATAATTATGATGTAATGTACACTTTTCTCCAGATTCCCACAACTTTGAATATGTCAACCATCAACTGTAAATAGTTCAGTAAAGGATTTCTTAATTATAGATGTATTGAATTCTACAACATAGCTTTGTGAGTTGTGTTACTTTTGCAAGTTAGATATTCCTTGAAGTTCCTATCAATAAAATATCCCTCCAAAATAAAAGTACGTTCTGTGATCTAACATCTAATATTTTTCAGATCGTTACCCTTAAGAAAAAATTAGAAACTTCTTCTTATAGGAAGTAAATTTAGTGCCTGGTTCCTAAATCATTTGAGTTGCTTGTAGAAAGTATATGCAAAGTTTTGAAATGCCTTAGCTTTGCTGAAATGGATCAGAAAGGTCATGGGCAGTAAGACGATCCACCAGGGTAGCAGCACAGATAATAGCTCATGTGTGCAAAGCAGTCCTTTGCTGTGCAAGATGATAGTGTGCGACCACATACACTTCAGTTGAGTTTTTAACAACAACAAAAATCTCAAAGCAGTCTAGGCTATAGATTTAATAGGCAGTTGGAGTTATGCAAGCTTCAAGAAGAAGAAAATGGGTTTCCTCTCTCTCTAATTATTGTACTAGTTAGCTCAGAGAGCCATACGATTCATGAAAAACTGAAATATCATTGTGGTAGGTTGAATAGTGACCCCCAAATAGTCATGTCTGCCTAGGACTTCAGAATATGACCTTGGTTGGAAATAGGGTCTTTGCAGATGTGATTAAATTATGGATAGAGATGAGCTCTTGTTAAATTATGGTGGGCCCCTAACCCAATGAGATTTTCTCTACGGGAGGCAGAAAGGAACACACAGAATAGAAGATCATTTGAAGCCAGGGGTAGGCAGACATTGGAGTAGCATACAAGCCAAGGAATGCCTGGGGCCACCAGAAGCTGGAAGAGGTAAAGAACAGACTTTTCCCTAGAGCCCTCAGAGGGAGCACAGCCCTACGGATGCCTTGATCTCAGATTTTCGCCTCCAGAATTGTGAGAGAATAAACCTCCGTTGTTTTAAGACATCACATTTTCGATAATTGTTATGGAAACACTAGGAAACTAATGTAAGAAAAATTTGAAATCTATTTGGGCTCATTTTCATCATTGTGCATATATCTTTAATTTTTTGAACCTTTTCATTATTCTGTATGTATCTTTTTTATGTTGAATATCCAGATGCCAAACTTTATAAGCAGTTTGCACGTTATTTCCATCCCTGTTTTACTGAAAGGCTATTTTAGATTAACTTCAATTTCCTTCAACAAATTGCTTTCATTTTTAATTGGCCAAAATGACCCAGCCACTTCTAAGGTAGAATAATCAAGATAAGTGGATGAATCAATATTTCAGAATGAGAAAAATGCTCCCTACAGGAAAGGTTCTTTTTTTCATACTTTTCATTCCTAGACTGGGTTGACAGATTTCATTTATTTAATATAAAACGTGAACATAAACACGTTGTTATTCTCTAAATGTCTTACCCTTCACATTTAGGTTTTTTTTTTTAACTTGCTGATGGATGCTATCTATTTAATTCAGTTAAATTAGCATGTTATACTTGATTGATTAATTAAATCTTGATTCAGCAATTTTGTTACCTTTTTTTCAAGGATACTTTTACTGTCACTCTTAAGAACAGAAAAGCTCTCAATGTGAGGAAACCCTCCAAGTACTTAAGCAGCATGAAAACCTTTGTTGATAATTGTAACCAACTGATGTTTTACATGGAGAAACTGACACCCATCAAGATTGGCCTTTATTGTTCTAAATTCTCTCAGAAGAAAAATGCACAAAAACTTTTTAAATCTACTCATGTGGGTCCACAGACACCTTGAAACTCTAGGTATAGTTCTTAAAAAAAATATAAAGGACCTAGAGAAATAGATCCTTTCATTTCTGTAACTTTATGAGTAAAAATTTGAAACGGAATTGCCCAGAATAATTTCTCCGAAACCAAAGTTGAAACTCAGTTAGGAACCAACAAAGAGATTAAATCGCTCTGGTATTTTCTGGTAATAAATAGTTGAAAGACAGCTGGTTATAAAAAGACTTGTAAAGCAGAAACTTGAAGAATGATCATTTCAAACAAAGTTTCTTTTTGTCTGGGTGACATGGAGTGGTCATGGCTTATGGGTCCACTGTGGTCAGTCATTTAGAATGAATTCTTCCTACTTAATCGCTTCTCTGATTGCTTGATTGTTGTTATTGTTTGCACTGCAGTGTCTTTACTCCAACAAGTAAGATGTCATTTCCTTCTTTATTCGTGTTGGCATGGATCTTCTGGAGTGGAATGTCATCCTGGCGCACAGTCACTGCTGCCTAACAGAGATATGTGGCATTTATAAAGCCTTTCTAATACACAGGGTTACTTATCCAAATTGTGCACCATCTGGGTTAATACAAATAAAGTTGTAATAAATCATTCATCACAATGTGAAATTTTATATAAATTCACATGAATTGTTTTTTTTAACTTACCACATGGATGTTCCCCAGCAGATCTATGGCTCTATAAATCCAAGGAAGTTTATTTGCTAATAATCGCATGATTACAGCTTTGTTTGTTAGTTGCTTTATGCCTCACATAAAATTGTCATTTTTTTACTGTTGGCAAGAGACCCTTGATTCAAAACCATTTAATATGGTGCCTTTTGTGCAGATGGGTTTCGTCCATCCACTGTGCTCCATCATGTCTAAATTCCAGGGCAGTAGCATTTTGACAATATGCCTAGTGATAAAAAAAACTATAATGTTATATTTCAGGTGCATTTCACCTTTACACAAGTGTGATATATACATATTCCTACTTCCTCCTAAAATAAAAGACATTTAAAAAACTTGAAAGCAAAGGATTTTTGACTTTCCCAAATATCTTCCAAGAGAAAGCCAATGGCAATACTTCATATACAAAGGGAGTAAACAAGAAAAGACACTGGAGGCTTGGAAAAAGGGGGCAACAAGTCCCTTCCAACTCTGCTGAATTGGGAAGGAATTAACAGGAGCCTTCTGTTTCAATGCCTTTCTCTTCCAACCACCTGAGTTCACAGAAAGCCTCTCCTACGCCATTCAGGATCCCTGCTGAATACTGAGCTTGAATGGATCTGGAAGAAAAAGATGCTGAAAGACAAATGAACAAAGGCACCTCAACACAGGGTTCTTGGGTGGTTCCCCTACTCTTATCATACTTTGGAGAAATTACTTGTTTTATGTCAGTCTTCCCCACTAGACTATAAACTTTAGTCTTTGGAACAGAGTATTTGAGCACATGAAACAAAAACAACAAAAGCTATTTATCTAAAGTTGAAGAGGATGAATTTGTTATTAAAGGAAACGGGAATCTCAGGTAACACAATTGCAAGGTGTTCCTTATGAGAATCTCAAAGTTGTCATTCGTGTACACACTCTTTCTTCTCTTATGGCCCATAAGATGTCTCATCCTTGTTTCATATCTCTGTGTCTGCTTCCTTCTCTCAACCCTCAAGAGAAGTAGGGCAAATATTATCACATCCATTTATAGATGTCAAAGGTCAGAAGATAGCTGCTGAAATTAGAACCTAAATTTTTTTTAATTTCAGCTCTGTGCTCCTATTTTTACCTTGTAGCGTCAAATTCTGCTGTGTACTCTTCAGCTGGTCAAGGAGTGAGTGATCTTAACCCAGTGATCCTCAAACATTTTGGCGCCAGGGACTGGTTTCCGTGTAAAACAATTTCTCCAAGGAGGGAGGGGAGATGGTTCAGGCGGTAATGCAGGCGATGGGGAGTGGCTGATGAAGCTTCACTCCTCGCCTGCCACTCCTCTCCTGCGTGCGGCCCGTTCCTAACAGGCCACGGACAGGGGGTTGGGGACCCCTGTCTTAACCCCAACAAGCTGCACTTTTCTCTCTGTGAAATTATGGTAAATAATACTTGCCTTTTACATCTATAATGTTAGCATTATCAAAAATATATATAAAGTATATAGATAGATAGATAGATATTCTAAATCAAAATGTCTAGACAAATTCTTTGCTATTACATTTTTCAACAGAGTTTTGAATTCCTTGCACCTTTCTCTATCCACCCTCCCACCTTTCCATCTCAAATCTGGAGAAAGTAAAGTTTTTCCACATCTGATTTCTATCTAATATATCGTTACTTAGCAGCAGACCTTAACTATGTTATTCATTAAGAACAGATGATAAGATGTAAACTGTGTTTAAATGAATTCCTTCCATTTGAAGTATATGGAAGATTTATGCTATTTTCACAAGTCAGCAGTCTTTATAATGAATCCTTAAAATAGTGATTTGTACCTTGGAAGTCAACAGATATAGTTATAATGGCATGTTGATTATCTCCAGAATTTCAAAATGCCTACCTAAAATCATGCATGTATAGCAAATCTGTATAGGCTAAGTGTCAAGTTTCCTTGTTTATAGGACTTATATTAAATGGTCTCTAATTAATTTCATGAGAAATTGAATTAATTAGTTAATAATTACAATTTCTTTGATAAACAAAATATTTTTTAAAACAGGGAGCCCATGAAGAAACAAAATGAAAGCATCTCTTGATAGTACAAAGTTGGAGAAATTCTGCATTCCAGCTTCCAAAATAAATTGGTTCTTAGCTGAAGTGGATGTGTCCTGGGAGGAGGAAACTGACATTCAGCACCATGCCACTGGCGTGGTCCACACTGTGGGAGCCCCTTCAGAGTGAAATGCTACCCATGAACTGCTTCATGGGTAAAATGTATCAATACATTGTGTAGGGTGAAAAACTGGGAAGCTAAATGTGAATGTGCCCCCAGACAGGAGGGGAATATATTCTGGTTGGATAGTGACCCCCCCAAAATCCCTGTGTACCTAAAACCTCAGAATGTGACCTTGTTTGGAAATAGGATCTTTGCAAATGTAATTAGTTATGATGAGGTCATACTGGCGTAGGGTGGGCCCTAAATCCAGTGATTGGTGTTTTCATAAGAGATTCGGAGACACACAGACACACAAGGAAGAAGGCCCTGTGAAGATGGAAACAGATTTTGGAGTGATGTGTTCATAAGCCAAGGAATGCCAGGGTTGCTGGCAACCACTAGAAGCTAGAAAATGGCAATGAAGGATTTTTCCTTACAGTTTTCAGAGAGAGCATGACCCCACCAATACCTTGATTTCATACTTCTAGCCTTCAGAACTGTGAGAATAAGTTTCTGTTGTTTTAAGCTACCCAGTTTTTGTGGTATTTATTATGGAAGCCCTAGGAAATTAATGCAGAGGGTTGAAGGATTTTTGAAAATGATTATGCTTACTGATTAACAAGCCATACTCCTCTACTTGGACCCACATTGCAAGGCAGGTGTTTTTCCCCGGATGTTTTCTTTGCTTCTTGTCAGGCTTAAATTTTCCAGAGTCAAGCAGTGAACCCTAATTCTGCATACAAATTAAAGTTAGTTGCCCAAACATTATAGTACAATTCTCCAAAGTAATTAATTTACTTAGCTCCTTGATTTGTTTACACTCAGAGCATCTGAGTCATTTTCTTGTGTAAGTAAAATGACGTATTTATGTACGACTCTCTGTGTGTGTGCGTATATTTATGCATGTTGTACACAGGAACATGATTTACTTTTTTCCAGATTGAACACTTCCTAACGTGTTAGAGTTTCCAATAAGACAACTGCCATCAGTTAAACAGCCATTAAATTGAGAAAGACTAACTTCAGCAAAAATTTATTGATGTTCATTATCGAAGAACAATAAACGCCATAAATGTTACATAAATGCCACAATGCAGTTCATGATTTCTTTTTGTTGTTGATGTGTTTCTTTTTATTCCAGCTTTATTGAGATATAATTGACATGTAATATTGTGTAGGTTTAAGATGTACAATGAAATGATTTGTAATATGTATATATGCAAATGATTACCACAATAAAGTTAGTTAACACATCTATCACCTCATGTAGTTACAATTTTTTGTGGGTGGTGAGAACTTTTAGGATGTACTCTCTTAGCAACTTTGAAATATACAATACAGTATTCTTAACTGTATCACTGTGCTATACATTACATTTTAAAGCTGGAATTTTGTAACCTTTGACTACCTTCATCCATTTCTCCTCCCACCCCTGGTAAATACCAGTCTACTCTCTGTTTCTATGAGTTCAGTTATTTTAGATTCCACATATAAGTGATATCATGTAGTATTTGTCCTTCTCTGACTTATCTTACTTAGCTAATATCCTCAAGGTCCATCCACATTTTCGTACATGACAAGATTTCCTTCTTTTTTATGACAATAATATTGCACTGTATATAAATACATATAACACTTTCTATATCCATCCGTCTGTCAGTGGACGCTTATGTTGTATCCATACCTTGGCTATTGTGAATAATGCTGAAGTGAACGTGCGACTGCAGATATCTCTTTAAGATACTGATTTTATTTCTTTGGGATATATAATCAGAAGTGGAACTGCTGGAATATGTGGTAGTTACAATTTTAAATTTTTGGATGAACTTCCATGGTTATCTATAAAGGCTGAACCAATTTATATTCCACCAACAGTGCACAAGAGTTCCCTTTTCTCTACATCCTCACCAATGCTTATTAATGCTTATCTTTTTGATCATAGCCATTCTAAAAAGAGTGAGGTGATTGTGGTTTTTATGTGCATTTTCCTGATGACTAGTGATGTTGAGCACCTTTTTATGTACCTGTTGGCCATTTGGATGTCTTCTTTCCACGCTACGGCAGAAAAAATACAAGATGAGCTGGGAACATCTTGTTCTGACACAAATTAAGTGCTCAAGGAATTATGGAGATACATCAAAAGGACACAGTAGCCAGACTGAAGGGGCTCCCATTGACCAAATCTTCGAGAAGTTGAGCATCAAATTAAATAATAATAGTAAAGATTGTAACCCACTGACTGAAGTAAGAATGCATGAGTCCATACTAGTATAAATAAATTATAAATAAATAAATAAATGGTTTGGCGAAGGAGAGATATTTACCTATTCTCAAATTATTTACTCACAGAATAATTTCACAAAGGAGGACCCTGATAGGCATTACCATAATAAAGTGATCAAAGTTAGCATCACCAGAAATAGGACTTAGAGAAGTCACATTCCATCTGATAGAACACACTGAGAGGAAGAAGCATCACTTGTACATTATCAATATGCAAAACTGAATCAAATTGTGAGGAAGACCCCATAAGGAACATCCCACAAAATAATTAGGCCTACAGCCTTCTAGAAAGTCAAGGTCATGAAAGTCAAGGGAAAATGAAAGAACTGATCAAGAATCATGGAGACTAAAAAGCCATGATAATGTAATGCTAAGCATGATTCTGGACTGGATCCTTTTTTGCTGTAACTGACATTATTGAGATAAAAGGATAAATGTGAATTTGGTCTGAGCATTCCATGGTAGTAATGTTACTTTCCTGATTATGATCATTTGATTGTTAATCGTGTTATTTAAGAGAATGATCTAGAGTATTTGGTGGTTAAAGACATCATGTTGACAATTTACCCTCAAACGATTCAGAAAAAAACCTTCTTTAGACTGAACTTGAAACTTTTCTGTAGGTTTGTGATTATTTTTTTAAAAAAACAAACACTACTGCATTATTTCTGAGAATAAAAATGATAAAGTAGAGATTTTGCTTAGATGCCAAAAATACCTTGGTCTAGGATCTGGTCCTGAGTTCTATAGACCAAAAATGTCCATATGTAAATGTATTCAGAAGTGATCTTTGTATTGGAGGGGCAAACTCATATTAACCAAATTCACAAGAGGAGACAGTATAAATCACTATGCAAAATCTTTTTTTTTCTGCATAAATGGCCAAGAATTCTTTTTAAACTTTTTAAATTTTGTACTGTATTTTTTAATTTTTATTTTGTATTGGAGTATAGTTGATTTACAATGTTGTGTTAGTTTCAGGTGTACAGCAAAGTGATTTAGTTATACATATACATGTATCTATTCTTTTTTGGATTCTTCTCCCATATGGGTTACTACAGAGTATTGAATAAAGTTCCTGGTGCTATATAATAGATCCTTGTTGATTATTTTACATATAGTAGTATGTATATGTTAACCCCAACCTCTTACTTTATCCCTCCCCCTCCACATTTCCCTCTGGTAATCATAAGTTTGTTTTCTAGTCTGTGAGTCTGTTTCTGTTTTGTAAATAGGTTCATTTGTATCATTTTTTAGATTCCACATATAAGTGGTATCATATGATATTTGTCTTTATCTGACTTACTTCACTTAGTATTATAATATCTAGGTCCATCCACGTTGCTGTAAATGGCATTATTTCATTCTATTTTTATGGCTGAGTAATATTCCATTGTATATATGTACCACATCTTTATCCATTCATCTGTCAATGGACATTTAGGTTGATTCCATGTCTTGTCTATTGTAAATAGTGCTGCAATGAAAGTTGGGGTGCATGTATTTTTTGAAGTATGGTTTTCCACAGATATATGCCCAAGAGTGGGATTGCTGGATCATATGGTAGCTCTATGTTTAGTATTTTTAAGGAACCTCCATACTATTCTCCATAGTGGTTGAACCAACTTACATTCCCACCAACAGTGTAGGAGGGTTCCCTTTTCTCCACACCCTCTTCAGCATTTATTGTTTGTAGACTTTTTGACGATGGACATTCTGACTGGTGTGAGGTGATACCTCATTGTAGTTTTGATTTGCAGTTTTCTAATAATTAACAACATTGAGCCTCTTTTCATGTCCTTTTTGACCATCCATATGACTTCTTTGGAGAAATGTCTATTTAGATTTTCTGTCCATTTTTTGATTGGGTGACTTTTGTTTTGTTTTGTGTGTGTGTATGTGTGTGTTTGTGTGTGTGTGTGTGTGAGTTTTTGTTTTGATATTGAGCTGCATGAGCTGTTTGTATATTTTGGAGATTAATCCCTTGTTGGTTGCTTCATTTGCAAATATTTTCTTCCATTCTGTGAGTTGTGTTTTCATTTTGTTTACGGTTTCTTTGCTGTGCAAAAGCTTTTAAGTTTCATTAGATCTCATTGTTTATTTTTGTTTCTGTTTTCATTACTCTAGGAGGAGGATCCAAAAAGATATTGCTACGATTTATGTCATAGAGTGTTCTGCCTATGTTTTCCTCTGAGAGTTTTATAGTGTCTGGCCTTACATTTAGGTCTTTAATCTATTTTGAGTTTATTTTTGTGTATGGTGTTAGGGAATGTTCTAATTTCATTCTTTTACATGTAGCTGTCCTGTTTTCCCAGCACCACTGATTGAAGAAACTGTCTTTTCTCCATTGTATATTCTTGCCTCCACTGTTGTAGATTAATTGACCATAGTTGTGTTGGTTTATTTCTGGGCTTTCTATCCTGTTCCACTGGTCTATAAGTCTGCCTTTGTGCCAGTACCATACTGTTTTGATAACTGTAGCTTTATAGTGTAGTCTGAAGTCAGGGAGCCTGATTGCTCCAGCTCTGTTTTTCTTTCTCAAGGTTGCTTTGGCTATTCAGGGTCCTTCATGTTTCCACACAAATTTTAAGGGGTTTTTGTTCTATATCTGCAAAAAATGCCATTGGTGGTTTGATAGGGATTGCATTTAACCTGTAGATTACCTTGGGTAGTGTAATCATTTTGACAATATTGATTCTCCCAATCCAAGGACATGGTATATCTTTCCATCTGTTTGTGTCATCTTCAACTTCTTTCATCATCATCTTATAGTTTTCAGAGTACAGTTCTTTTGCCTCCTTAGGTAGGTTTGTTCTGCTGCAAAATCATTTGATCACAATTTTAAAATATATAATGTCCAAGGGGAATCAACCACTCAAAATCATTGGTGGAATATCATCTTCCTGCAAGGAAAATATTTAATGGAATTTCTAAGTAAATCAGAAGACAATGTTGGGGAAACATGGAGCAAGAGTTAAAGGATGGTTAATGGCTAATATCATCAAACTATTATAAACATCTAAATATTTTTCCATTATGTATAGAAGTCCTGGGCTTTGAAGTCAAAAAGACTTGAATTGAAATCCTAGTTTCAGACTTTATGTGTTCTTGAGCAAATTAATTAACCTTTAGAAGTCTCAGTTTCCTCACTCAAAAAGTGAAGACTGTAACTTTGCAAGACTAATTTGAGGATTGAATAAACTAATGCACGTAAAGCATTTAGCACACAGTTTATACCAAACAAGTGTTAAGTTTTGGTTACTATTCTTATTTTGCCAGCTAAGTGTGCTGAATAACTGCATTGAAAGGCAGAGGCCCTTGTTCTTCTAAGAACCTTGGAAATATACTAGTAAATTCTTATTCATTGTCTTACTATTTCCAACCAACCTGATAACGTTCCACCCTGGGTTAACTCAGCATTTCTGCAGACTGGGTGAAATGCTATTGATAATCTAAAACTTTAGAAAAAAATACAGCCATTCTTTTATAAGATGCCTAATGAAATGCCTGGAACATGTTAGAGGCTTAATGAATATTTGATGAATGAATAACTCCATGAATAAAAGATAGCCATGAATAGAATCTGGATGTCTTCAAAAGTCCTCAGTACTCACATATAGATTGTCAATTAGGATAGATTATGTTTATAGTTGTCTAACCTTAGTCATTACACAGAGTGTTTTTCTTAATTTCATTCTCAAATTATAAACTTAAAGTTTTAGAGTTACCTTGAAGGTGTGAGATAATTTTTGGAAATACAGTTGTAAAACTTATCCAAAAGATTCTATTCTGGGCAACTCATTCTCTGGTAATACCAATGCATGAGATGTTTCCCTACTAAAATGCAGGCCCAAGGTATACAACAGCATTGTTGATGCCTAATAATTTAATGCCATTTCCAATAATGCCCAAATTATTTCATATGTTGTTCATCGAATATACTCTATAGTATAACTTCCATTTGGGGTAAAGTATCATGTTCAATTGACATTTATAGATTCCATTGTGATTAACATTTGTCCATAATAACAAAAGAGGAAGAAAGCATTATGATTAAGAAATGCTCATATACAAATTTCTAGGTGTTAAGAAGAGTTAAAGGATATCACTTTTAACTGCTTTAAAATATAACTGATATCTATAGTAAATATGGTTTTAAACTATAGTATTTTTTCCCCAAAAAATACCCCCATTTTCCTTTTGAGAAATTGGTGTCAGATCCCTGAGCTTCTTTTCCTTTGTCTCAATGCTATTCTACTTTCTAAGCTAAAAGGAAAGAGGGCAAGAGAGGTAATGTCAGAGAGTCCGATGATGATAAGTTTTTCTGAGTGATGGGACACAGCTAATTTGTACATCATTGTTCCTGGGGCCACACCTGAACAATGCAGTTTTTTAGAGCTCCCCCTGAAATCTCCTCTTCAGCAAGATGAGTGGTTTAACTAGCTCTAAAGAGCTACACCTGGTAGCCTTAGTTCAGCCTCCCATCAAACCACCTTCCATTTCCTCAGAAATCCCAGTAAGGCTCCTGGGCTTGAAAGTCATCCATCTTTTGCTTTTGGGAGGACTAAAGCTCTCAGGGTCTCCTACGAACAGGTTTTAAGAAGCAAGGAAAGAAATCCATTTTTTTCCTCCTACAAACGGGAACATCTGGGAATAGACGCTGTGCATCTGACAAGAGAAATGACATCACAGAAGTGTTGTTCTTTTGACTCATTTTTAGTCACTTTGCATAGCATAAGTAACAGTTGTTTATCATCTCATGGACACTTCAACAGACGCTAATTTGTGATGCTAATTAATATCACTACCAGTAACCGTAAGCTCTGTGCCTTGCAGCTGGTATTGGCTAGGGGCAGAAAAGCAACATCTGCATGGAAATATTTATTTATTCAATAGATTTTCTAGAACCCATCACCAGCATCCCTTCCCACAAAAGTGAAAACCTCCAATAGCATAAATCATTTGCAGGTTGCGACATTAAACTGAACAATTGCTCCGACTCCTAAAATAACAATTGCCTTATTATTGGAAGCAGCTTAAAGTAAAAAAGCAGAATGTGACTCCCACTTTCCCCCCTCCAGAGGCCTACCTCCTGTCAGAATGCACCAGAATCATGGAAGCCTGTATTGTTTCAAATCAGGCATCAAATAGAGTCTAAGTGTCCTACTAACTAGCACACCCACCATTTGTCATTGGCACAAAAGGAAAAGGTTTTTTTTTCAATTAATTATATAAATAAAGAAAGGAATTGCCATAAGCTGAATGATACCTTTTTCTTCAATTTTTAGATATTTTCTCCCCTCCTGCAATCTCCTTTAATAATTTCCCGCTATGAATATTGCATGCCCTTCTTCAGTTAATTATTTATGTTGATGAAACATGGCACTTACTGTGCCTTCTAGGATTCCAGTTGAACCTGATTCTGTGCTAGCTAGGCACAGAGAGGAATTAGAGCTCACAGAGGACTTTGGTTTGTAGAAAATCTTGTAGCTATTTTTTTAAATTCAACATTCACAATCCATTTTTTTGTCTTACAAGATCATTCCATCTGTCACCACCATTGCCATCCTCTGAATGTCATTTCATATATTTCAAAAACCACTTGCAACTCTCATAATAGAGACCACCAGTCAAATTTCAGAAGTCCAGCCTCCTCTAGACCTACTTACCAACTTATATTGATTCAAGACTACAGAGACTCAAAGTTTAAGAATCTTTTTTGTTTTTAGCATAAAACTATTTTTCAGAAAGAATCTCTGGTTATCAGAAATACTTCGTTCCTTCTAGAAGCAGTCTTCCCCAAATCATGAACCAGTTTTAGAAAAAAAGGAAACCTGGTTCTTTACTTATTGAGAGGGAAAATTTGGAGGGAACCTATTTGGAAGACTATTGTCTCCATGACTTCTCTTCATAATGTATCTATTAACAAAAAGCTAGATTGATTTCTGGGGAGTTTGAAGTCTAGTTTTCTCATAAAATGCAATAAAGAATGAAATGGCTAAAGATGACCTTCATAAAAAATAGAAGCTATTTCACTCATTGTAAACTGAATTTCTAGATACTGTAAGAATTATTGACAGGGATGGATGGGTTGGGTGCCCCTTTTAAGAAAACAAATACAAAGGCAGAAGAAACCTGGGTGTGTGTGTGTCTTTATATGCTTAAAAGAATATGAAGGGCAATAGTTTTTTTTTTAATTAAAGTATAGTTGATGTACAATATTATATAAGTTACAGGCGTACAATATAGTGATTCACAATTTTTAAAGGCTATACTCCATTTATAGTTATAAAATTCCCTCTGTTATACAATATATCCTTGTAGCTTAATATATCCTTGTAGCTTATCTTATACGAAAGAGTTTACCACTTAATCCCCTCCCCCTGTACTGCCTCTCCCCCTTCCCTCTCTCCACTGGTAACCACCAGTCTGTTCTCTATATCTGTGAGTGAAAAACAGTAGTTTTAAGGAGCTTTATAAAAATATAAGGAAAAATGAATGCAATAAAAGGGGAAATTGCTCTCGACCTGCTGAAGCAATAGAGATAGTCTTAATTTTTTAAAATTTGCTTCTCATTTTTCAGATTTTTTTCAAAATTAAATGTTAACATTTATTTTTTAAAAAAGAAAAGGAATACAAAATTACATACAAAGTGAATAATATTTAGAGTGAGACAAAATCACAACAAAATATAAATTTTAAAAAATTAAGAAATAAATATACCAAAAACCAAAATAACACGTTATTAATTAATGACCTGATACACCTCTATAGTATTTTTTTTTTTTTTTTTTTTTTGCGGTACGCGGACTTCTCACTGTTGTGGCCTCTCCCGTTGCGGAGCACAGGCTCCGGACGCGCAGGCTCAGTGGCCATGGCTCACGGGCCCAGCCACTTCGCGGCATGCAGGATCTTCCCGGACCGGGGCACGAACCCGTGTCCCCTGCATCGGCAGGCGGACTCTCAACCACTGCGCCGCCAGGGAAGCCCCCGATATAGTATTTTTATTTCTTACATTTTGGGGGCTACATGCTCTTTGATTACCTCTTTATACAACATGCTTTTTTAATAGGTAACTTAGTTTTTCCTCTAGCATGAGTAATGGACATTTATTTATGATGATAATTTTAAAACATTTCTTTCAGTTCCAAACTTGTTTAGTAATGTCAATGTACATTTTTATGATTGTTTTCAAATTTGAGACAATCCCTGATAAATATCATATTTGTGAGCTGTACAATTTGGAAGAATTTGCCATGGACAAACTTCTGCTTCTGCTTCTTCTCCTCTATTATCCAAACGTTTCTGCTGCAGAGTATCAGCATATGGGAGGATAAAAATATTACTACACCAGCACAATTAATATTAGCTTAACTACAAACAAAAAAGACTGTGAACCAACTAAGTATATCCCACTAAAGCCAGTGGAAATGTATCCTCAAGTCTACTTTTATTTAGTAAGGCTCTCTAAATGTCTATGGCCTTTCAGTGACACTCCATAAGAGTGAGAGGTCCTGAAACGTGACGTCATGAGCTTAGTAGTAAATGATAAATCTCTGATTATTGCCTTGGGAAGAAAGGAAAAATGGATATTAATGTTAACAAAATACAAACATTTTATGAGTATGGCCTTCTGGTGGACAAATATGGGAGATGCTATGATGCTCAGTATTTGAAACCCAGCCAATGCTGCATTAATAATGGAAGATAAAGATTTTTAACATACTGTGTTAAACAGTAATTAAGAAACTGATGCCACATTTACTTTTTCAGTATTTTCAGGTGACCTGAACAAATTTTTTAATGCATCTAGGGTACTGGCTGAATTATCAAAATGCTATATATGATTGGATTGATGAATTTGAGAAACAGAACAAGTTTGCAAGCAATTTCTAAAAATTGCTTAAGAAAGCAAGCAATTCTGAGAATTCTAATTGATTCTAATACAATTAACAAAAAGCAATTTCTAAGTTTACAAGCAATGGAAATAGTGTTTTATCTTTGTCCCATCTATTTCTCATATGAAGGGTATTTCTGAAAAAGTCTTTTTCTAAAGGATCCCTTCCAGTTTTCTAAACTTGGTTCCTTTGTACTCTAGATGGAGCACTTAGCCTTCTGCTTTCACTTTTTGTTTCATCAAGGCTGAATTACAGTCATGGAGGAGTTGGGAAAGGCTTTCTTTAGAAAGCTTTATTGACAGTTCCAAAATAAGGAAGGGATTTCAACTCTTCCATACAAAATGGCTCCTTCTATCCAAACAGCCATGTTTGTGTGTTTTAATGATTACATTTCCAAAGCTGATTGGTCTCCTGGTTTCTGGTTCATAAGTAAAGAACGAGCATGTTGCTTAGTTCCTCATTATTTGAAGTAGTTCAAGGACATTTCTTTAAAAGGGTTAAAAAACAATCAAGAGTGAAGTTGGCAAGCCTCATCATCATCAGCCTATGCAGTTGTTGTGCTTGTGCCCATGGCAATGTCCTATCAGTCCTAAATTTAATGCCATGGCTGAATGTGCCAGGAGCAATGATTTTCAGGGGTTTTGCAATGTTTCCATTCTTTCTTTCTTTCATTTAAATTGGATTTGTTACTGACTCACTGATACATTAAGTACCCTGTAAATTCCCAGTGATAAGATAATATGATTTTTTTGTTTCTGGGGACATTGAATAAAAGAAAAATCAGAGCACAGGTATCTAAACATTTTGCATTAACAAGCAAACCCAACATGATAAAAACACACAGCTTTCTAAATTCAAAACTGTAAAGACTCTGTATAACCAGTGACCCATTTTACTAGGTAAAAATAAAAGATCTGGGAAAAAAAAGATTCCTATGGCCATACTATAAAATAATATAGGATTTAAAATAATTATTAATGCATAGTCAAAATTTTACAGCTTTGTACGTGTTTTGTGCAAAAAGAATGATTTATTTCTGAAATATAAAAGTGGGATGAAAACTTTCCCTAGTGAAATTATTTTGTGATCGAGAGGACAAGTCAGCTTCACATGCAGTAAATTACAGTGGTAAGTACTGGGATTTATTCAACTCAGCTACATAATATACACCAACACCTTTTTGGAAAACAGGACTGAGAGGCAGCAAACTAGCCATGATCAGTGTGTTCTGCTCCCAAAAGTAAAATAGCCATGAGATTAGAAAAGAAGTTTCTCTCTTCCAGCTTTGAACGAAGCCAGGTTTGCCCTAAGTGTTTTCTATAAGGCTATGAATTCATTTATCTAAGGTAATTTCTGGCTAAGGTCAACTAAAAAACAATTCCTTTAAAATAAACTGATCATTGGGCTTCCCTGGTGGCGCAGTGGTTGAGAGTCTGCCTGCCGATGCAGGGGACACGGGTTCGTGCCCCGGTCCGGGAAGATCCCACATGCCGCGGAGCGGCTGGGCCTGTGAGCCATGGCCGCTGAGCCTGCGCATCTGGAGACTGCGCGTCTGGAGCCTGTGCTCCGCAACGGGAGAGGCCACCACAGTGAGAGGCCCGCGTACCGCAAAAAAACAAACAAACAAGCAAACTGATCATTATTAGGAAAACTGAATGCCTTCCCTGACCTTCAAGGCATTGAAACCCATCCTCTGTGCCCATTTTTATCACCCCAAGCATGGCCGTCTCATGGTACTTAACACTCAGGATTGTAATTGCCTGTCTATCTGTCTCTCCTATCAGAGAAGGAGAGATCATTAAAGGCAGATGATGTGCGTTGTTTATCTTTATTTCATCAGCGCAGGGCCCGTGGAAGGCACTTGTCAAATATTTATTGGATGGGTGGATGGATGGATAGATAAAGACAGATGATAAATAAAAGTAAAATCATCCACAGATATTCTAGGTTTTGAAACCAAGTAATATTCATCTTTTTATAGACATAGCTGTACCTATATTTAAACAGTGATAAATAATTCCCAAAGAGCTTACAAGACTACATCTAAAACAAATAAGAAATTTCTGAAGCTTCTACTGTCAAAAAAGATCACTTTTAGGAAAGGTGATATAAAACAATGGTTCTAAATTCTACGACTAATAACAATAATAATCCATAACTGTTGTGGGCCTCCCATCCACTGACAGAGTAGTAATTGCTTCTCATGCATTTATTTCTCACAACTCTTACATACCTATTTGCTAATGGGTAAATCAAGGCAATAAAGAGGGTCTGTTACCTTCCTAAGGTCACAGAATAAGTGGAAGAATTACAGCTTGGATTCAGACACTCTGAATACAGACTTTGTGTGCTTAATCACTAGGCCACATTCTTCTCCTTAGGTAGTGAGACTGAAAGGGAAATATTGTCAAATATTATCAAATCTGACCCACAACATATTTTCTGGGTGTGAGCCTAAATTACTGACAATGAAAAGAGAATTATTTCCAGAAAATAGAAAAGTGCAAAGTTCAGTTATTTTCATTAATTGAATAATGAACTTGTTGAAATACCATGATATCACTTGATCCTACTTTATAGCACAGAGAATAGATTTGTCTAAGAGTCTTTGTAGACTATAGTCCCTGTGCAAGGATCAAGAATGTTTTAGACCAGGGATGGCAAATGGTTTCCAACTTTTGTGCCAAAGTGTTCACTTCCTGGACGTGAATGCTGAGGCTAGTCTGGAGAAGCTCCCACTGTCATTAGTACCGCCTGCCCTGAGTACACAGGAGCCCTGCCACTGGACACATGCCATTCATGTGCTGTCCTTCTCCTAGGAACACTGTTGGGATACATTTCTAGCACAGTGGTTCTTCAATCAGGTTGTACATCAGAATCACCTGTGGAGCTTTTACAACCTACACATACCAAGGAAAGACACTCCTTGACTTCTATAAACATACAGTTCTGGGAGGAAAAGTCATATAAGCAGGTTGTAAGGTACAACTGAAAACACAAAGTCTCTTCCCATATCTTCATGAATTAGGTAACCACCTCAAAATAAAGACTTGAAAACACTTCTAGTTGAATTCAGACCTGCCTATGCATTTAAGTATTTTAGCCCTTTCAGGTAGCAATGCAATATGTAATTTGATAGAAATATTGGGAGCATATATATGTATAGTCTTCATAGGAATTAATTTTTAAAAGGTGTTGTTTTAAATATATAAATTATTAGCAAATAAAAAAATAAAAGCAAGAAAGGAAAAAAGTAAACATGGGGTCCAAAATGGTTGTTGTGACTAACTAGTGATGTCTTCAAAATCTTTCTGGAATCTAGTTTGTTGGCTGCAACTAAAGAGATAAAAACAATACAACTGAAGGAGTCAACTCTTTATATTGTATTTCCATTTCAAATGGCAAAAACTCCACATTTTCCCTAGTGAAATATTTTAAATGAAAGTTCTTTCAGTAACTGCAGAAGCACTAAAAGAATTGTAGTTACATGAAAGATGTGTTTGAGAATAAGGAAAGGGAAAAATACTGAAGAATCTTGAAAGTTACTCTTCCCTTTTACCACCATGCCAAAATAATAGAGTTCTGAAATATTAACATGTGAAGGGTAATCTCTGAGACCTTTTGCCACTTCCTAAAATGAAGAAAGGTTGCATACATTTTTGTCTTGCTGCTATGAATAATAAGAAGCCATGGGATTCCTTGTAGCAATCCTGGAATAATTATGAAACAGCTGATTAAGTTCAAAGTTAGCATGGAAATCTGTTCTTTTAAAAGTCTTTCATAATCTGTCTCTAGAGGGAGATAATTCTAACAAATTTGAATTAATCCATAGATAATGGCAAGACTATTGTCCACTATTATGTGTCTATATATGAGATATGAATACTGCATGGATTCTAAGATTTCACAGTAAAATAACTCAGGGCCAGATTACAGAAGGGATTAATTGTAAATAGTACAAGTTATGACAATCACCCCCAGAAAGGGATTAATCAACTTCAAACACAAAACTTGACCTAACAATAACAGTCTAACCACAGATAATTCTTTGGAGAGTGGATTTTTAAAATGCAGGTCACACAATGATCCCTTTATAGATCCAATAAAACATTTTTAAAATTACCCTATCTGGTATCATTATAAAGTATAATCAGGTCCCAGTATTATCATTACTACTGAAGCCTATAGTAGAATTAATTGTTCTTCATTTCAAGTCAAAAATAGGCTTTTTATCAAGAAACCTAAATTAAAGCCTTCAAAAAGTTTCCATTTTGAATAGTTAAGCACATTATTAGTAATTGGGATGTAAGCACTCATTCATTTTATCTTTTGTTCATGCCTGGTTTCTATTCTTTCAGTTTTGAATCCATATTTGTTCTACACATATAGCCAAAGTACAGAAAATAATGGGGCTTTCTGCATATGGGGTTACATTGTTCCTAAGGTGTGTGGACAAATGATAATAAAATAAGTTTGTACTTTATATAGAAATAAATTAAGGTTTAAAATTTTTTTAAATTTTAGCAATACTTACATACGTGTATATATATATCTACACATATATATAATAAAAGTGACCAACTTAACAATTTTTAAGTGTGCAATTCAATAGTTAAGTATAGTCATTGTTGTGCAGCCAATAGCCAGAACTCTTTTCATCTTGCAAAACTAAAACTCTATGTCCATTAAATAACAACTTCCCCTTCTCCCCTACCCCAGCCTCAGGCAACAACAATTCTATTTTCTGTCTGTGAATTTGAGTTCTCTAGCTGTCTCATATAAGTGGAATATTACAATATTTGTCTTTTTGTGACCAGCTTTTTTCACTTACCATAGTGTCCGAGTTTCATCCAGGTTGTAGCATGTGTCAGAATTTCCTTCCATTTTAAGGCTGAATAATATTCCATTGTATGTGTATACTACACTTGGTTTATCCATTCAGTCACTGATGGACACTTGGGTTGCTTCCTCCTTTGGGTTATTGTGAATACTGCTGTTATGAATATGGGTGTACAAATGTTTCTTTGAGACCCTGCTTTCAATTCTTTTGGGTACATGCCCAGTAGTGGGATTGCGGGATCACACGGTAATTCTAACTTTTAATTTTTTTGAGGAACCGCCATACTGTTTTCCATAGTGGCTACGCCATTTACATCCCTACCAATAGTGCACAGGGTTCCAGTTCTTCTACATCCTCACCAATACTTGTTATTTTCTGTTTTTTTAATAATATGAATTAGGCTTTACCTAGCAGCCTTAAATGTATTTCAAATGATCTATCTATTATACCTGCTAGGGCTGAAAATCTGAGCTTTTTACTTTCTATAGGAAAAGATTGTTAAAGTTGAAGATACAGAAAATGAAACTTTTCTAACAACTATGGATCAATGTTAAGTCCTGATCCCCTCCCCCTCAAAATATCTGACATATTCTTTGTACAAAGTATGCACTTAGGAAATAATTTTTTAAATAAATGAGATAAAATGTTTTAATTTCCCACAGAGTTTTAAAATCCAAGGTGAATTTCAAAATTCCTCAGGGTGAAGGACGCATACTTTTAGGTTATTACTCTATCCTCATCTGTCTAATGGACATTGCCTCACTTGGTAAACTATTTCTTTTGGTTGTTATGAGGATTAAATGAATAATCCAAAGCACCCAGAACAACCCATTATAAATTTAATAAATGTTAGCTATGATCATTTTTATAATTATTTAAATACTGTAAAAAGTAGCAACAAATTAGCAATTAAATGCAATTACATGTTTTTAGCAGTATATTAGGCAGTGTTGAACATTGTCAAAGTACAAATAATAATTCATGCCTGAATAATATGGAAATATAGTTTAATTTCAAAGAAAAAAGATAAACACAAAAAAATGTAATGTATAATGCAAGGCAGGATTAAACCACTTCCATTTGAAACTCCCTTTCTTTAGCATCATGACTTTGTATAATTCTTCTTCTCGTAATACATCTTCCTTATTTCTTTCCAACCCCACCCGTGTATGATTTTTACCTCAGTCTTCTAGTCTTCTCTTTTTACCTGTTTTCTCCCTTGATGATTTTATCTGCTCTCATTTCACCACCATGGAGATGATCACAGCCTGAATATCTCTCCTTCAATGTTGCTGATTCATCTACCTGATGAACAATGACATACCAGTGCTATTTTGAAAGCAGATCTAAAACTCAAGTGCCTGTTTCAATTATTATTGTTACTGCTGCTCCTTGACGTAGTCCTGTCAAAATCCTGTAATTCTACTCCCTTATCTGCAGAACAAAATCTAGAAATCTTAGTCTGTGATTAAAAACCATTCACAATATGGCTTAAAATTAGTTTTTCTACTTTAGCTTCCCTATAAGTACTCTAAACTAAGTTACATATACTTGTTCTTGTAGAACTTACAGTTTTCTTTTTTATGCCTTGGAATTGAGTTATCTTGTTGCTGAGTTGCCTTTTTCTTCATCTCCATCTTTTGAAATCCTATTCAAACACCAAGAGCCAGCTCAAACCCTGATTCCTGCACCCCAACCAAAAGGACAGTCTCTCCCCTCTGAACTTCACAGTTCACTGTACATAATGTACATCTATTCTGAGGTACCTGGTTTCTAGGTATATGTCAATATGCACTAGATTTCCAGTTGCTGACAATGACTTCATTGCCTAAGAGTCTCCCAAATGAATGAATGAATGTATAAATAAATAAATAAATAAATAAATGGCTGAGTGAATGAATGAATAAATGAATAAAAGTAAATGTAGATTTTTAAAGGAAAATTAACTTTGTAATTGTATACAATGTAAGAGAGTCCAGATTCAGGGAGTCACCCTAAAGACTGTTGTATTGTTACAAATATAAAATCCAAGCTGGAACTACCTCAGCAAACTGGATAAGTAAGTGATTTAAGCTACTAAAAAGATACTAATTTTTAAATTGTAGAATGTATGTCTCACATGGTACACTTATTATACTCAGCTGTCTTCGCGTATTTCATTTCAGAAATTATCTATTGTCTTAGACTAAGACCAGTGTCTTAGTCTGCTCAGGCTGCCATAACAAAACACCATAGACTGGGTAGCTTAAACAAAAGAATTTTTTTCTCATGGTTCTGGAGGCTGGAAATCCAAGATCAAGGTCCTGCAGAGGTTGAGGTTGGTTCCTGGTGAAACTTTCTTCCTGGCTTGTAGATGCCACGTTCTCAGTACATCCTCACCTGGTGGAGAGCAAGCTTTCTGCCCTCTTCTTCTAAGGGCCCTAATCCCATCATAAGTGCCTCACCCTCATCATCTCATCAGATCCTTATTACCTCCCAAAGGCCTTGTCTCCAAATACCATCACCCTGGAGGTTAGGGCTTCAACATATGAATTTGAGGGGATGCAATTCAGTCCACAGCAGCGGGGGAGGTGAGGAGATGTTTTACCTTTTAAACACATCTTTTCAACATTGTATTAGTCATAGAGAAATTTGGCAAATTACCAGAAAAACCTCTGAGAATTCCAGAACAAGTCACATTATTTTCCTGTTCAAACTTCCATGACTTCACCCACACATCAACAGGGAAAAAAAAAATACATATACATAGATATATACATATCTCATGACTTCCTTACTGATATAATTTGAGGTTCATAATGTTTTGACGAAGGTATGAAGTTCCCACTCTATCAGTCAATTCTCTAGTTACTACATCTTAAAACTTCCTGTTAAAATTTACTTACCCAAAGTCAGAAGCACTGTGACCATGAAGCTAACGGCACTAGCTAAATGGCCCCTCACTTGCATGGATTACTTGGAGGGACACTGGCAATGTGTTAACGTGGTCTTATGTTTCAGTGAATTTTATAAAAATGATACTTTAAAAATTCTTTTACTTAAAGATAACCCCTAAAAGTCTATAAGCTTCAAGCCTCACAACACTTAGATAAGCCTCTGCATAAGAGGTGTAAAATAACTACAGAAGATTGGATCAGATTAACTAGACATCAAAAAGCATTCTGAGATGCAAGCTAGTTTGTGAGGAAAGCACACCTGTAAGGGATCGTTACTATAACCAAAAGTGGGGTCTGGCTACTCCCGGCTCAAAAGCCAATAAAGAGGCAAGTTTGGTGGAAAGGAAAGTTTGCTTTATTCTGGATGCTGGCAACAGGGGTGGGGGGAGAGAGGGGAGGGTGGACTCCTGTCCAAAGGCCGACTCTCCCCCTCCTCACTGACAACCAGTGGGCAAGAGCTTTTCGAGACGGAGGGGGCTACATGCAGAAACAGCAAGGTCAGCTCTGGCAGTCATCTTGAAATTGGTCATCAGTGGTCTGATCAGTGTCATCTTGATTGTTTTAAGTACACTTGAGTCTTCAGTTCCAGGGTCAGTTTGTTCCCATTTCCTTGAGGCCAGTTCTCAGAATTGTGGCACCTTATGTCATGGCTAGAGTCTGGCCATCATGTAGTTAACTTCTTCCACCTGATGGAGGGTTTCAGTACCTACAAGACAGATCAAAGGATATGGCTCAACACATTATCTATAGCCCTTGAGAAGGAACTAAAAGTCCTTGACTTTGTTTACTATTATTGTTTTGTCCTGTTTGACTGTTTTCCTTTGCTTTTGTGTTTTTTTACTTCTCTGATTAAACTTATTCTTTGCCTAAAGTTTTTTCACAGACAAAAGGCAGGTGGAAGATGTGATGGGGGGATGGACCATAAGGTCCTGCTCCATTTCATTACCACATAGGCCCCACAATGCTCCCACCTGTTTCATCTGACCCCAAGCACTATGAATGATTCACTATAATACTTCATTTAGTCTTTCAAGATGTTTTTTCTTACTGAAACTTACTTGGATCTGGTTTCCTAATCAGTGTCCTGCTTTGAGACCCCAATACTTGTATTCCTTGCTTATGAAATGAGGGTGAAGAGAAAACCTATTTTGTAGTGTTATTGTAAACATAAAATGATATGATATACATAGAAATGCTTTGTAAGCTATTCTTTCTATATGAATTTGAGGCCTTCCAGGATCTGGTCCCATATGAATTTTCCAGTCCTGTATTCCACTAGAGCCCCTTGTTCTGGCCAAGTTAGATTACTCATACATCTCTGAACTCAGTTTGCAATTTTTGTTAGATCAATAACCATATCAGAGATTGAAAAAAAGCTGAGAATTATCTTAAACAAATAAGACCTCAGGGTCAGATCATTTTACCTATGAATTCTTTTAAATTCTTAAGTAACAAAAAATCTATATGAACAGTTGACATCATAAAGAAAATCTTTTAAAAGACTCCAATTTATTTAATGAAGCTAGCAAAACCAGAGAACAAAAATACATCAAAATCTTCTTAAAATAAAAACAAATAAATTGGGTTAATTTCACTTTTTACATTACTGCAACAATAAAAAAATACTAATAAGTAAAACTCAATATTCATTTAAACCATGTTTCTCAAAATTTGTTTTGTGCATCATGTGTTAGAATCATGGTGTGGAGGGGTTACTTCTAAAAATTCAAATTCTCAGCCTCACCCTACTGATTATGACCTACTGAATCAGAATCTCCAGGGGTGTCCATAGAATCTGCATTTTAGCATTTGTCCCAGGAGATTTTTTGCAAACTAAAGTAAAAAATACTACATTGACATAATCTGTCACAACCATGTAACATTTCTATCAATTAGAAATGCAAGAAATGATTAACATCGACACTTAGTGATGTAAAGATTTATTTCAATAAACCTCAAAAGAAAAAATCCACAGAATAGATGCTAAAATGTTAGTCAGTAAAATTCATTACCTATTCCTGTTTAAAAAAGAAAACATAAAACCAAGAACAAAAGAATGCATATCCTCAAAATGATAGAGAATAACCACTTTAAAGCAGTGTTTTTAAACAGAAAAAAAGAAACCAACATAAAAACAATAGTGGGATTTTTTAAACAAAAAACATTAGCAGCATTATTATTAATGAACTAAATAAGGGTATCAGAAACCTCCTGTATCACTTCACATAGTTCTAAAGTTCTGGTGTAGACATTAAGACATCAGAGGTAAAAAGAACCTTCATTGTTGGAAAGAGGGAAACCAATTATAATTATTTTCAGAAACCATTATTCCATCCACTGAAAATCCAAGAATACATACTGAAAAATATAAAGTGAGAATGTAATGTAGCTTTGGACCACCAAAAATAAAAAGAGTCTATGTACCAAAAATAATCAGTTAGAATATTCATTGATTTATTTAATGAACATTAACAGAACACCAGGAAAATCACCAAACAATTGAAGAATATATTGAATATAAAATTTATAGAAATAATAAAGGAAACAACAAGCTTTAAAAGAGAATGAAATAGATAAATCCCAGGGAAATCTATAGAAGGAGAAATAAAAATGCTGACTAAGAGCCTGTGCTGAGGAGCACAGAGATGTCAGCTCACATCTTGCCTGGTGACCTTGAACTGACACTTAACCTCCCTCAACCAAAGGTCTCCCTGGCTCAGCAAATTCCCACCTACACAGCAAATGCTGTTATATTGTTTCAACCTGTCCTCTATCTGAGAACATTTGGGTTGTTTATGATGTTTTTGACAAATAAAGCTTTTAAATTTTTAATTAGTTGGATCTCTAAATCTTTTTTATGTGTTTGCCTCTTGGCATTACTTTCCTTCACCCTCCTTGGAATCTTCTTTTTTTGGCTCCCTTCCTAGGTTATTTTGTCTGGGATGAGAAATCTTTATTTGTTCACTTTTCTCAAGAGAGGCTTTTCACCATCTCCTCTTCTAGTAAAGATATAAGTTTGCACTTTGTCAAATTAAAAGTCATTTTTTTTTATTGTGATAACCTATGGAAGGAGGGTTTAGGCTGAATAAGCAACTAAATGACAAATAACTCCTGTTTTTAAAGTATTTATCAAACTCAAAGTCTCTCTCTCTCTCTCTCTCTCTCTCTTTCTCACACACACACACACCCATAGGTTTATTTTCCTGAGCTTTTTTTTCACATCTATTTATGTTGCATAGACTATGAATTTTGTAAGATAACTCAAATCATTTTCAGAACAAGACAAAATAAAAATAAATAACAATATCAGAATATTCTGCCTGGAGAGAAGTGAGAAGCAGCTCTAGCTGTTATTATCAAGGGAATAACCTTGTAAAGTTTCATTACCACATAACTGTTTATCAAGAGATACAGATAAGCTCACTGGGAAGGTACTTCATCCAAATCGTGATGGGGCTGATAGTGCTGATGCTGCTTCCCCTGGTCCTTTCCATGCCTTTTTTCCCTACCCTGCTATTATCTTTCAATCTTCTGAAGATTGACACAGGTCTGCACCAAGTCGCTTGCATGGAAGTCCTTTCTGAGACTAACTTTTATAGTCTCTTTAATATTCATCTTCTTTCCTTTTCTTATGCAAAGCTCTCCTTTATTCACAATTATCTAGTTCTGCATCCTAATTGTCGACTTTTTGATAGAAGAGTATTAATTCCTGTCTGATACTATGATCACTGGTATCATCCTTAGCTACTCCTTCTGTGGTCCTTGTTATAGTAGGACATCACATGGGGGAAAGCTGGATCACCAGCTGCCCCATTAGGGCAGTCATACAGACATGTAATCACATTGGAAATCGACATTGAAAGTGGGTCTTGTTGGTTTCAGTGTGCATCTTGTTATCGGAAGGGTCTTGTTATACAGCCCCTGAGCCTGACGTGTCAGGAAGGCATATGTGACAGAATTTGGAAGGAGGGAACATTCAGAGCTTTTGACCTGCTCACACCTGCTCAGGCTCCTCAGACCGGCCGTGACGACCACTGTGTCTCCATGGAGCTGAGGGAGGCGAGGAGAACTCTGAAAAGAACCGTGGTCTGTTCTGGCCGAGTGTATCACCCCTGCGCTAAGTAAACTCTCAAACTAAGCTGAATATGACTCTGAGTTCTAAGTAAACTGCAGGTGTATGGTGCTTGGATGCTTGCATGCAATCCAGTGAAACAGAGAATAGCTTGTGACACTGGCCAATTCCTTTTTCTGTCCCCACAGCACAAGATTCTCTCAATGTCCCACTCGTCTGTCTAGGCGGGAAGCAGTCCGCTCCGGTTTCAAGTTCTAGCCCTGGCACTTACTAGCTCTGTGGCCTTAGGCAAGTCACTTAACCTCTCTGGGCTGGTTTCCTCCCTCCTGGGACTTTGTGAGACTTAGAACTGAGAGCACAGGTACAGAGCCTAGTACAGGGTCTGGCACATGAGCACTTAACACCTACGGGCTAATGTATTCATCACCAGCAGCAGCGGCATCTCTCCCTATAATCTGCCCCTCCGACTCAGATAGCGAGATGCCTCTGGTGAAAGTTCTTCCCTCAGTGCCTCCCAGGAGCCTGTCCATCTCCTCTGAGACTCTCCGTGGTCACTGAGCTGTTATGTTTCACGTCTCTTTCACATCCCTCTCTCCCTGAGCCTCCCTTTCAGGCTTATAAACTTGTACTAGACTTTTCATCCTCAAACTAATATACAAAACAACAAAAATACTTCCTTGGCGCTTTCTCTGGTCACTGTCACCTTTCTCCCACCCTCCACAGCCAAGCCACTAAAAACAGGCAAATAGGCTTCACAGACTCCATGTTCTTAACTTCTATTTCCCTTCGATTGCGTCCGGCTTCCACTGCCACCGCGCCACCGAAATTGTCCTTTGCAAGGTCGCTACTAATTGACAACTTACCAAATTCATATTTTTCAGTGCTTGTTTGACCCAACTTCTCTGTAGCCCTTGCACCACCCTTCTCCAAAACCATCTCTTCCTCTACTGTCTCTTCAGTCTGGTTTTCCTCCTCTCTCTCTGACGCTTTTGTTTTGACAGTTATTAGGTAACTCCTTTTCTCCACAGCCCTTAAATGTTAGGCTGCTCTAGCCCTTAGCTCTCATCTTTCCGGACTTTTCACACCCTCCGGGCAATGTCACCTACATCATCAAACCATACCCCACCCCTGCCCTCTCTGAACTGGAAATGGCCTCAGATTTCATCCAGGTGTCTTTTCCCAACAGCAAAGCAATGTTTGCCGCTGTCCAGTAAACACTTGCACGTGGATACCTCTGCTACCTCAACATCACCTTGTCATCCCTCCTGAATCCTTCTCTTCAGGTCTCTTGCTGAACGATACACTGTCACTTGCCACGAGCTCCACTCGAATTTAAACCCTTACCGTGGAGTCCTCAGATCTCAGCTCCAACATTGTTTCCTCAATGAAGCTTTCTCTGAACTCTAGCTTCGTCCATCGTCCTTACAGTCTCACTTTAAAAAAAGGAAAAGGTGGGGGGAGTTTTCCTTCTATTCAATAGCAGTTTACATTGAAAAGCGTGATTATTTAACTAATAAAAATCTTTCCAAACAGAGTTATAAAACTGAGGGCAAAATCCTGTCTTTTTTCACTAAACATTATAGTCTAATCCGTTAATATGGTGTCTGGAATAAAGTATCTGCTCAGATATATAAAGGATAAATGATTCAACCAAAGAGTCTAAGAATCTTCCCAGACTCATGTATTACAATGACTCCTGATAACCGGTTAGCTACCAAGTCCTGCTGATTTTATTCCCTAAATATTACTCAAAGTCTGGCTTATCTTTCCTAGTTCCTTTTCAAATGCTTTTATTTAATGTTTAAATTACTTTTCATCAATTTGGCAGCAGCCTCTTTATTATATAAGTGTTGAATTTAATTAAGCAGATTCTGCATCAGACTGCCTGGGTTTATATCCTGGTTCTGCTATTTTCAAGCTATGTGACCTGCAAGTTACTTCACTTTTCAGTGCCTTCATTTCCTCATCTATGAAACAGAATCAGTAATAAAATTACCTCACATGACTCTTGTGAGCATTAAGTATTATATTATAAGTGATTCAAAGAGTCCCTAACCCATGGTAAACAATAAATTCCAGCTCTTATTTTTATTACTATTTCTTCTCTTGGTGTTGGCATTTCCAGAGTAACCTCAACAAGTTACTAGAAACTCTAAAATGCAAATTCCAGAATATGTCAATACCTGAACATCCTTTAAAGGCTCCTCATTAACTGAGGATGAGTTTATGTGTAGAAAGCTACATGAAATCTAATACTTAGATGATTTTGCTCAAAATATTACCTCTATCTGGCATTATTATCTCATTTCAGTCCATCTGGTGAAGTCCTACTTAAGTTTTAAAATTAGTTCAAGCATCTCCTCCTCTAAGAAGCCTACTTCTTCTATCCTACAAAAAATTTGGTATCTTTCTCCCCACTCAAATGGCGCCATGGTTCTTCTTCCATACAACACTAAACATGATTGTTCTGTAATGATCTGCTGACTTGGATACACCTTTTACTATCTGTGAATTTCCTTGAGGTCAGGAATTGTGCATATTCAGATGTGTATGTACAGATTTTGAATATGCCTGTCACAGAAACAGGGCTCAATAAATATCTGCTAATTGAATGAATAACTATTCACCATCAGCGTTAAGCATATTGTTTTGTTAGGGGAATTATCCATATTATATACATGCCATTTCCTACTTGTAATTGAAATGATAGAAGACCACTTCAGGACGGTGAACACAGGAATCACTCTTTACACAGGTAACGGGTACATCCAGACCATAGGAACCTGTTCCAGTTAGATTTGTTTCCTTCTCTTTGCATTGTCATTTTTATATTTTGAAAAACAAAACAAAACAAAAACAAAACAAAACAAAAAAACCAAGCACCACTTCTCTCCCTCTCACCGTATATTTCTATTTTGAATTTTCATTTACTCTGTCACTTCTTCCTGGTTTCTTAGTAAGTTCTTCCTATCTGCCCCATCCATCTCTTAGAAACAATGCAGCCTCCAGCCTTCCATTCTTCCACAGGGGCCTCCCTGAATCTGTTCACCTCCTTGATCAAGAGACTAGTTGGGGATAACAAGAATGTGTCTTTCGATTATCTCCAGGCCAGTGCTCAGTGTTGGAATCTGAGAAGACAAGAAGCAACTTGAAAGCTCTGATCCCTCATATTAAATATCTTCATAAAACTTGATCCTGCTACATAGGCACGTGTGTCCCTCACATAACATATTCAATTCTCATAAAATTTCCTCCAATTAAAATCATAGAGTGGGGTGTGCTGTTGCTTAAGTCTTTTGAGTAATTATGACTTTTTATATTTATAACACATTTATAACATTTAATTACATTTTATAACAAATTTATAACATTTTGAAATGTCTTAACTATGTCAACATCCTCTCTGTAGGAGCATTGTCATCAAATCAGATAAATAGCACAAAAGCTAAGGTGAGAAAACTTTAACTCTCTGCTTTACAACTCCTGTCAGTTTTTTTTTACCAGCATTATTTTAAAGGTTAGTCTGTACCAAGGGGTGTTGTTTCCAACTTTGACAGTTTTGCGCATTGCAGTGTTGCTAAAAAATTTATAATGGAAAATACTATTCTTACAACAATAACAATATAAATATACCCGGAGTTGAGAAGACATTAAGCGTATGATAAGAGAAACTAATGGGCGGAAGAATAGGTAGTCGGTCACGTAGGACGCTTGTTCTGATTCAAAAAGATCATCACAAGTTTCTCCTCGGCCGCTCCAAGGAGAATAATCTTCATGCTTAATAAGAGAGATAGTAGTGAAAACGAGGGAGATATTAAATTATACTATATTTATATTTTTATTTCTTTTATTTGGGGCTTCTTATTTCACTGATGTTTACCCATCTAAATAGAGCCCTGCTATAAAAAATAACTTAATAGAAAGCAATATTCTGATTTAACCAGTAGGCTAAAGCACAAGCCTTCCATTTTATCATGTTGACAATAGCCAATATAACAAAAACGCCATCTTCCCTATCTAGTTGAGAGCAGACTTGCACAAGAATGTTAAAGGTTGTGTTATTTACATAGCCCCAACTAGAAAAGCCCACCTGGCCATTAGTACTTCAACTGGGTAAAACAAAGTGTGGTATATTCATGCAATGGAATGCTGTTCAGAAATAAAATTAATGGATCACTGCTACACACCATGACATGAGCTTGGATATGGGAATCATGAATATACTAGTAAGAAAAAGAAGCCAGGGGTGGGATAGGGAGGGTGGGAGGGAGAGAGATACAAGAGGGAAGAGATATGGGAACATATGTATATGTATAACTGATTCACTTTGTTTTAAAGCAGAAACTAACACACCATTGTAAAGCAATTATACTCCAATAAAGATGTTAAAAAAAAAAAAGAAAAGAAAACAAAAAGAAGCCAGATGCAAAAGAGTACAAACTGTATGATTCCTTTTATTAAAAGTTCAAAAATAGGCAAAGCTAAGCTATGCTATTTATTTATTTTTAGTTTTTGGCTGTGCTGCATGGCTTGCAGGATCTTAGTTCCCTGACTAGGGATTGAACTTGGGCCCACGGCAGTGAAAGCACCGAGTCCTAAGCACTTGCCCACAAGGGAATTCCCTAAGCTATGGTATTTAAAGTCAAGATGGTCGTTGTCGTTGGGTAGGAGGGAATGGTGATTTGAGAGGCCAATGAGGGGGGCTTTTGGGAGACTGAGAATGTTCTATTGCTTGCTTGGGTCATGGTTACATAGTTATGTTTACTCTGTGATAGTTCTAATGAATATTCAGGAGGTGTGCATTTTTCTTTAACTTTGCTTTATTTCAATAAATAAGTTTAACACACACACACACAAAGTTCATTGCCTTATTTAAGAAAAACTTTGTTTCTTCAGTGATTTTTTTGTTGTTGTTCAGTGGGTTGATTCATCAAGATTTCTTCCCAGAGATACATGGTGTTTTGAGAGAAATAAAAGCAAAAGCAGCTTTGGAACTGAAAATTGAAATAATCTCAATCACTTTATTTTAAAAATCAACGCTTCATTTGTTGGTTTTATGAAATTCCTCAAGTCTTTGAAGAAAGGAAGAGACACCTAGATGGCAAAGCCACAGCCATGGGCAAGATGTGAAATTTTATCAACTGATCATCTTTACAAGCAGCATCTTATTTTTTAAAAACATCAGTAAACACTTTGATACATTCTGTGGACATTGAATCAGCAGCACCGAGTCTCTTAATGATGTTTTTAACTGACTTGTGTTTTAGTGATATAAAGTCTGGTTAATTAAGGGATTGTATAAGGAACACATAAGAAAAACCATTTTAAAATCTCTACTGAGTGTGCTGCAGTCTGTTGTTGAAAATATCGCTCATTAATTTGCTCAAGACACTTCTTGAGTGATGGAAATTTATTTTAAAGTTTAGTGCCAGGAAGTAATTTGTTTCCCCTAAAAAGCTAATGTGTTTTTTTCAATGGAAATCAGGTGAATTCCTAAATTTCCCTTTCCTTTGATCTTCAGATAAGTAGAACCAGAGGGACTTATCTCCCTTGCATTCTACTTTCTCTGGACTGTTTACTACTTTTTATTCTGATTTGTATTTTTCTGTTCCTGATTTTATTTTTATTTTATTGTTTATATTTTGTGTAAGTTGAATCATAGATGGAAACGAGAGGACAAAAAAACATTTTTCTTATGAATATATAAACAGTCCCATTATTCACTTTTTGTGCAAAAGAGGGAAAAAATGTTTTTAATAGAAAACTCTCTGTAAAGAATACCCACATACAAGACAATAATACAGTAAATATCAAATAAATGAAACAGACTATAAAAGCTATCAGTTCAGAAAATGAAGTCCTCACAAGCACACTGAATTTGGTGAAGAAGAGGAGAAATTTGACCTGGGATCTCAAGGGCTTCTACGAAACAGATAAACAAGAAAGATTTAATATGACTCTGAATTGATTGATAACATTTGCAAGAGACACTTGTACTTTAAACTTTGTCACTAATTATTGAATGAAAGATATGACATATTTTTCCATGTTAGCAAAACGTATGTTGAACAATAAACATTTAGGAAACAGCTTAGCAATAGTAAAATTTAAATAAATGTTAGCTACTAATAAAACTATGAAAATCATAACTATTAGTATTATCAGTAATCCAACGGGAGAAATATTTTTCGTTAGGATAATGAAAGCAACTAAAATCTCTCTGAATGGACAATTGCCTGTTTCACCGATGGGTAAACACAGGCTGAAAATATGTTTTGTCTCTGTCTTTCCAAACTGCAGTAAATCAGAGTATGTAGCTGGAATATTGGTCAAGACAATGGAGCTAATGGAGAAAAAAAACAATAAAACTGCCTTGAATCAAATCTGTGCCTCTTATAATCTAGTGATCTTGAATAAGGAAATCATCTAAAATGAAACCATTAATTTCTATCTATAGGGTTTGTAGGATAATTACATATGATCATATGGATGAAGGATTTTTTGCATATATTAAAGGTGCCAGTGAGAGGATATGAATGTATCATAGAAGACAGAGTTTTATAAATGACAATACCAGAGAAATATAACTGCTGCACATGTGGAGAGGCTACTAAAACTGTCCCAGGTGAGGCAAAACCTTTTCTGCCGAGTTTAATGATCCAAAACTTGAGGGCAATGTTCATGCTGCTTGAACTTTGATAATTTCTTACTTGATTTTCAGTCTTTTTTGACCCATTAATGGCCTTTGTCACCCACCTTCAGTTTTGCCTCTCAGATTATGGACTTTACCTGCCAACTGCTTATGGAAAGCTTACATAAGCCCTTTGGGTTTTATTCATTCAACAAATATTTACCGAGTACCTAGTATATGTCCTGCAGTTTTCTGGGTATATAGCCAAAGACAAAACAAAATCCTTTTCATACAGAGTGTACATGCCAAGGAGCAGAATTTAATAATAAAAATATTTCACTCACACAACACCAAGGCTGATTGCAATTATGAAGCAATTTAAGAGATGTGAATAAATAGTACAATAATATCTAAGCACAATTAGATTTGAAACAAGTGGATTCATTATAGTTGGATGTGGAGGAATGATTAAAGCCTATTTCAGTAGATGTGAAAATAAAATGCCATCATAATAAAGCCGGGTAGATTGTGTATTCCAAAGGTGACTGCGTCAATTTATATTTTATCCCTAATATACTTCTTTTCGTGACATTGATTCTTGAATCTGGATGGACCTGTGTAACTGTCTTAATCAACAGAATGGGATGGAAAGGTTGCTGTGAGACTTCCGATAATAATATGGGACAAAAGATGGGTCACAAAGCAACCCCTGTCCCCAATGGAGAGTCATTCCATGGCCCATTCTCCCCACATACAAACAAATAAGTTGAAGAACCATGATTCAGTCACTCCAGTTCAGGATTTGTGTTAAATTTGATTTGCCCTTGGCAAATGGATTCTTACAATAAAAGGAGGGTCAAAATTAGTTTGCATTCACATGGGATAAACAACAGCACACATTCATGGTCATGCCTCACAGATCTTTGTCTCTATTGCTATTTGTCACAGTATAATTATGGCCTGGATTATCTGACACTTTCCAAGCAATATCACATTTGTCCACTATACTGATGACATCATGTATAGCAAGTCCAAAGAGAAAGAGGTGGCAAGTATTCTGGATTCATTAAAGAGATGCACGTGCTTCACAGTTTGGGGAAAAAAACCCTACAAAGATCAAGGTACTTCTTGCATCAATAGAACTGTTGGGGATCTAGTTGTCTGAGGCACTCTTAGAACATGCCCTAGAAATACAAGTTATTGCACCTTGCACCTCTTATCGCTAGGAAAGAAGCACATGTTTAGAGGCTTCTTTGTTTTGGAGCAAAGATATCCCGTATTTGCAAATACTGGTTGAACACCTGTGTCAGGTGACACTGAAGGTTGTTGTATGTGAGTGGAGCTAGAGAAAGAGAGGGCTTGGTAACAGGACCAGCCTGTAATAGGTTCAACTCTGCCAGTTGGGCCATTTAACCCAGTAGATCTGGGGATACTTGAGGTATCTATGGTAGAGAAATATGTCATATAGAGCTTCAGGCAAGCTCCAGTAGCAGAATTATAGCACAGACCCTATGGAATCACATCAGAGAAACTGAGAACCATTAAAAAGAGTTCCTAGAGGAAGAACTTCCAGAATAATGATTTCAGAAAATCTGCTCATCCATAAAGCCACAAGATCACTAGCAAAATTTTTTCAAAATCGGCTTTTTCAGAGCTTGGAAATTAACCAGAAACTTGCAAAACTCCAGGAGTATGTATTCAAGAAAAATGACAGAATCTTGGTAACAACAACAATAAATATCAGCTATGTGATATTTTAACTGGCTTATTTCCCATTCCAGTATCCCCAACACCACAGTAGCCTGGAAAATCAACAGCTTCAGAAGCACAATACTGTGAAAACCAGGCGCTCAGCAGCCGTTAGAGGGGGCAAAACAGATTTGCAATCCCCCTCCAAAATACTCTATTTTCAGAAAATTGTCACTATTTGATCTGTCTGGAAGATTCCTAGAAAAGCCATATTCTCAGAGCTTGGCTTTATTTGACTTGATTCAGAGCTCAGGAGCAGCCCTATACCTGAGGCATTTGTCAAAAACAATCAGTGGCAATTGTTTAACATCATATCTGCCTGAGGCAATAATACCAGTTGGGACTAACAAGAGACTGCCTAAATAATTTGAAAGGAAAAGCTGATGAATGAGATGCCTTTAGAGGGCTTTGAAAAGCTCTAGCATATTTCTGGGGATCTAAAAGACTATACACAGGTTCAAGGCTCTGCACCTGGCCAGGAAGTACTTAAGAAGACCTTATTCTCTCACCTCTGGCTGACTTTGTGGCTCTTCACAAGCAAGTAGTAAAGGCTGAGGCTTAATTGTAAACTATCTGCTGTAGCATTGAAGCCATACCACCAAATTCAAAAGCCTTCAGCAAAGACTGGGAAACTTACTGGTTCAAGGCATTTAAGAAAATTTCTATCCAATCATTAGCTGACTACTAAGTTTACTAAGCTAACTAGGTTGAGACTTCAGTGGCCACACATAATAAAGAATGCACACTTGTCAATTTATCCAAGGAAAGTAACTAGAGAAATAAAAGTAACAACAAACCATGGGGAGATGAGTAATCTGGTTTCCAGAGCCATCACATTTTTTTTTTTTTTGGCTGCATTGCGCAGCATGGGGAACTTCCCTGACCAGGGATCAAACCCATGCCCCCTGCAGTGGAAGCACAGAGTCTTAACCACTGGACCACCAGGGAAGTCCTGTCACATTATATTATTTAAAATGTAGTTTTCAATAAAAAAGTATAAATCATGTAAAGAAATGAGAAATTTGGTCCCTATACAGGGGAAAAAAGCAATTAATAGACACTGGCATGGAGGAAGCACAGATGTTGGCCTTAGTAGACAAGGACTTTCAACAGCTGTTATAAATATCCTTAAAGAACTAAATGAAACCATGACTGAAAATTAAAGGGAAGTACAAGAACATTATTGGACCAAATACAGAATATCAATGAAGATATAATAATTATCTTTTTTAAAAAAACAGAAATTTTGTAGTTGAAAAGTAAAATAACTGAAATTACTTGACCTGAGGTGTTAAATAGCAGATTTGAACTGGCTGAAGTGAATCAGTGAACTTAAAGATAGGTCAATTGAAATTATCCAATCTGAGGAACAGAAAGTAAAAGAATGAAGAAAAAAGAACAGAGCCTCAGTAATGTGTGAGATATCACCAAGTAAGTCAATGTACAAATAAATCGAAGACTGCAATAATCTGAATGTGTCCTCTCAAAATTCTGTTGAAATCCTAATACCCAATGTGATGTTATTATGAAATGGGGCTTTTGGAAAGTGCTTATGTCATAAAGGTGGAGCCCTCATGAACGGAATTAGTGTTATTATAAAAGAGACCCCACATAGATCCCTTGCCCCTTCCACCCTTGAGGACACAGTGAAAAAGTACCATCTATGAACCAGGAGCCATGCACTGTGGCTCGTGCTATGATCTTGGACTTCCCAGCCTCCAGAACTGTGAGAAATAAAATGCTCTTATTTATAAGCAACCCAATCTAGATATTTTGTTATAGAAGCCCAACAGACTAAGACAAAGACCCAGAAAGAGAATAGAGAAAGGAAGGAGCAAGAAGAATATTTGAATAAGTAATGACCAAAAACTTCTCAAATTTGATGAAAAGTATTAATCTAAACATGAAGTTCAAGCAAATCCAAGTAAAATAAGTTCAGAAAGATTCACATCTGGAAGTATTATCAAACTGTCAAAAGACAAAGATGGAGACCTTGAAAGCAGCAAAAGAAAAGTGACTCATCACAGAGAGCTACAATAAGATTAACAGGTGAATTTTTATCAAAAACTATGGATGCCAGAAGGCAATGGGATGTCATATTTAAAGTGCTGAAAGAGATGGATGACCAAAAATTCTATGTCAAGCAAAACTATTCTTCAAGAATGTAGAAGAAATGAAGACACACCCAAAGAAAAACTGAGAATTTGTTGATAGCAGATCTACACTACAAGAAATGCTAGAGTCCTTCACACTGAAATGAAAAGGTATTAAATAGATACTCACATACATGTGAAGAAATAAAGAATACCAAAAAAGGTTATTGACATAGGTAACTATAAAAGACGGTGTGAGTGTTTTTGTTCATAATGCCTTCCTCTTCCTATCTGACTTAAAAGACAACTTCATAAAGCAATAATTATAAACCTGTTGATGAACTTAAAACGTTAAAGATGTAATTTTTATGACAATAATAGATGAAGGAGGGAAAAGGAACAGAGAGACATTGGCTAAAAGTTTTTGTATGCTATTGAAATTAAGTTGGTATTAATTCAAAATACATTATTTTAAGATGTTAATATTAATTGTAATCTTCAGGGCCACAAGAAAATAACCCAAAAATATATTAAAAGAAAACATAAGGGAATTAAAATGGTACAGAAATGGAGAAATAGAGTAACATAGTGACATGAGACATAGAAAACAAATAGCAAAATAACAGATGTAAATCCCACTTTATCAGGTATTACATTAAACATAAGTAGACAAACACTTTAATCAAAAGGCAGAAATTGGCATAATGGATTTTAAAAAATGATCCAACTGTATACTATTTATGACATACTTCAGATTCAAAGATATAAATAGATTGAAAGTAAAGGGTGCAAAAGATATACCATGCAAGCAGAAACCAAAATAAAACTGTAGTGGCTCTATTAACATAAGAAAAAATAGACTTTAAGATAAAAATTGTTACTAGAGACAAAGAAGAATGTTTTATAATGATAAAAGTGTCAATCATTCAAGCAGGCATAACAATTAAAAACATATATGCACCAGGGCTTCCCTGGTGGCACAGTGGTTGAGAGTCCACCTGCTGATGCAGGGGACACGGGTTCGTGCCCCGGCCTGGGAAGATCCCACATGCCGCGGAGTGGCTAGGCCCATGAGCTATGGCCACTGAGCCTGCATGTCCAGAGCCTGTGTGTCCGGAGCCTGTGCTCTGCAACAGGAGAGGCCACAACAGTGAGAGGCCCGCGTACCGCAAACAAACAAACAAACAAACAAAAACCCAAAAAATATATACACCAAACAAGAAAAGTTCTAAAATACATAAAGCAAAAACAGACAGAAGTGAAGGAAGAAAAAAACAAATCAATAATAACAGTTAAGAGACTTCAATACCCTACTTTCAATAACAGAAAAATCAACTAGGCAGAAGATAAATAAATACAAGACTTAACACTATAAACCAATTATACTTAACAGACATCTATAGAACACTCCACCCAACAACAGCAGAGTACACATTATATATCATACAATAAAATATTGTTTGTACATAAAAAGGAATGAAGTACTAATACACACTACAGAATGGATAAACCTTGAAAAGTTTACACTTAGTGAAAGAAGGCAGACACATAGGCCACATATTATGTGGTTCCATTTACAAGAAATTTCTAGAATAAGCAAATCCATGGAGACAAGAAAGAAAATTAGTGGTTGTCTAGACCTAGGGGAATTGGAGGGAATGAGAGGTGACTGCTAATGGGTATAAGTTTCTATTTGGTGATGTTGAAAATGTTCTAAAATCAGATAGTTGTGATGGTTGTCCAACTCTGTGAATGAACTAAAAAAACACTGAATTATACACTTCAAAGGGGTGATTAGAGTTTGTGAGTTATAAAAACCAGCTCCTAAAATGCTACTAGGCCATGATCAAAACTAAGCTTCTGACCACTGGATAGCAGAGGACCATGTGGCTGGAAGTTACCATTATGACCCATCAAGTAAAAGGTCAGGTGAGCCCAGCAGCAATCCACTGGACTCTGTATAACCCCTCCAGCATATGCTTCCTCTCACTCAGACAATTCTAGCTACTGCCACAGTTGAATATCTGACTTGTCAGCAGCACAGAATAAGGCTGAACCCCAGAATCATACCATCCCTCAAGGAGACCACTGAGCCTCTTGGTGGCAAGTTGAGGAATGTTTTGAATTCAAGTGTTTCATGGGAACATCTCCTGGTACTTCCATATCTGTTTTTAACCAAACGGGCTTATGCAGACATCATAATCTGATAGAGCACGCTAAACAGAGCCTATACCCCTCAGGAATGAAAGTCTGTGTCAGCCCACCAGACAAGCTACCTGGACCAGCACATGTGCACATTGAAGAGAGGAGAATCTAGAATGGATGGAGAAGCAATGAAATGATGCATGTCACTGACAGCAGGGTTTCTCAACCTCCATACTGTTGACACTTTGTGATGGATAATTCTCTGCTATGGGGCTGTCCAGTGCATGCCAGTAGCAACCTCCAGCTATAGCAACCAAAAATGTCTCCAGACATCACCAAATATCCCTGAGTCGGGGTGGGGACAGGGGGGGATCTTGTCATTGAGAACCAATGACTTACAGCCTAAGGAACAATGGCAGCTGCAGGGGTTCTATTTTGTCCAGCTAACCCTCCCCTTTTATAAGTTTCACCAGAAAATATGAACCACCAGAACCCTAGAGAATCTGTGCCTGGATAGATGAACTTGGAGTGGGAAGCAAGCCGATCTAAGCAATGTCAGGGGTAAGCTATAGTGGGTGCTGTGGGTGTCCCAACCAGATCCCCTTTACCAACAGGTGCACCTCTCTTCCATTGCTGCTAGTGCTATGATAACTCAAAGGTGCACCCTTCTCTGCAGAATTTCCCTCTGCCAAATGGGAGTTCTGGTGCTGGAGAGACTACACCTCTACACCCCTCTGAGTGGGACTGACATGCATTTTGAGTTGCAGAGCTTCCTGGGGATATCAGACTGAAGTCAGTCCCCAGCTGAGATCTCTTTCCCCTCCTGATTTTTTTACTCTTCTGCTGAGAGCATTCAACCAATAAACCTCTTGACCAAGAATTTCCAACTCAGGGTCTGCTTCTTAGGACAAAAAAAATCATTTATTTAATGCCTGTTATGTGCCAGCATTTAACTTAGATTTTTTTCATTCTTAACGTCATTTAATCTTCAAGATAAGAGCTAAACATCATTAATCCTATTATACAAATGAGGAAAGCTCCAAGGAGTATGAGTTGTTCAAAGTTACACCCTAAAAATGGCAGAGCCACCATTTGAATTCATGACTTCTAAGACTATGTTCTTAACCAATAACTAGTCTATCTTTGAGGTTAAAAGGTGCTGAAGATATTTATAGTCTTCTCCTAGGTGGACTGCTCCTTTCCTTGCTGGAGGGATTCCAAGGTGTGCAAAAGACTATGGGCTTCCATTTTATGACTCACTTCACGCAAGGTTTGTGTTGGAGATATTCATTAAATGTTGAAAACCCCATTCCTCAGTATTGGATGATCTGTCCTCAGGCAAGAGGGTGTTTCTGAATTCCTATAAGAGAGTTCATATACTCTCTGGTTCTCTAGGGAGGAAAGGGACTTTGACATTCAGAATTAGCTTCTACAGCCCCATAGCACAGGGAGACCAGCTCGGTGCTTTGTGACCACCTAGAGGAGTGGGATAGGGTGGGTGGGATGGAGGGAGATGCAAGAGGGAAGAGATATAGGAACATATGTATATGTATAACTGATTCACTTTGTTTTAAAGCAGAAACTAACACACCATTGTAAAGCAATTATACTCCAATAAAGATGTTAAAAAAAAAAGAATTAGCTTCTATTTTGAAGAGTAGGGGGAGGATAATACGAGAAATTGCTTTCAAAGGCCACTTGCAATGGAAAATAAAAGTAAAAAAGCAACAGTAAATTGTGTCAATATATAACTTTATAATCTATTTTCTTTAATTATTTTAATAAGAACTTGAAAGTAAGACACATTGTACATAAATCCCCTGGAAGTTGAGTGAGAGCCAAAGGAATTATAAGCTTTAAAAAGTAAGTTATCTGGGAATTAGCTCTAGGCTATATAGGCGTTTTGGTGTTGGAGAATATATTCCTTTCATCTAAAGAGAATTGTAATACACTTTTGCTTTAGTGAGAATTTGTGTTTAATCTATGCATTTTAAACAAAGAGAGACCACTAAACATTACCATGTTGCCTTGGGTAGCTTTTGTTTTAATTGAAATACCACCAAGAGATATAAAGTCTTTAGCTAGCAGGGTATTTTGTTGTTGTGTTGGTGGTGGTGTTCTGTTTCGTTTTGTTTACCATTTATGATTTGGTGAATATTTTTAGCATTATATGTAATAGAATTGGTGAGGTATTGTGGAAGAGAAAATAACAATCAAGGTCAACACAGAGATTCCCCATTTATAAGGCCAATTTATTTTGCGGAAAGTATTTTTCAGCAGTAGTGATTTTACAAATTTTTCTAGATTTTTCCAGATTTTCTTACTAGAAAACTGATACTTTTTCTATGAACCACATCATGGACCTATGAAAGCAAACACTGATGTAGTACATATAATCACAGTGGTGGGGGGAAGAACTTTAATTTACAAGGTCAATCTCTCCATGGCTGCAGATTTCCCAACTTTCTTCCTCTTTCCCTCCCTCCTTCCTTCAGCCTTACTACATACTCCTCAGGGTCACTGATGTTGGATGCCACAGCTCCTGCTATTAATGTCTTCTGTTCTCCACTGGTTACAAGACTTTCCAAACTCCCATCAATGAAAAATTTTTTTAAAAATCAACAGAAAATGAGACATGAAGACATCAACGTGTGACTTCTTTTCTATTCAGAAATCCTGATAATTTGAATGGAAAGGCAGAGAATCAAGTCAGAACTGTAAATAATTTGGAACTTTCAGATTAATGCATTGCAATGCATAATTGCATATAGAAGATGGAGGAGAATAAAATGGGAAATGAAATATACAAAACCAGTTTGACTAGGAGAAGTTGTTCCAGGAAGAATAGATACCTAAGCAAAGCTACCTGCCCCAACTTATTTCTCCTCATAATTCTTGACTTTTTTTTTAACCAGCACCTCCTTCCTTCTCCCAATGCCTGAATCTGAAACAACATTAGAACTGACACCAACAAGTATCTAAAAAATGGTACAGATGAACCAGTTTACAAGGCAGGAATAGAGACAGAGATGTAGAGAACAAATGTGTGGACACAAAGGGGGGAAAGTGGGGTCAGTGGGGAGTGGTGGGATGAATTGGGAGATTGGTATTGACATATATACACTAATATGTATAAAATAGATAACTAATAAGAACCTGCTGTATAAAAATTAAATAAAATAAAATTCAAAAAAAATGTGTTTTTTCTGTCTTTCTTGGTGTCTTGAATCATGGCTCTATAATTTGCTGGCTATGCTCTTGGAACAAGTTCTTTAAACAATCTAACTCCAGCATCCTCTAATAAATTTTATAAAGATGGGAGTGAAATAATAGAGCTAAAAGCCTAGCACAGTTCCAGACAAACTGTGGAGTTTTAGTAAGCTTTCTCTGTCTACCTGAAGTGCCTATTTGCTTTCAATCATTCACACTTTATTGTGAATTAGTTTAATCAGAATGATTTCTTCTCTAATGTTTACTCTTATTGAAGAAATATGAGTTGTGGTAGAAGAACCTGAGGGAAAGCTTAATGTCCCTGCGAACAGCTAGAAGGTGCTGGATACTTGGAGGAGACAGAGAGGGACTCTTGGAGGTGGGGAGCAAGGCAGAACGGAGTTACAGAATGGAAAGGGGAAATTTCATCTACTTTTGACTTTTTTGAGGCTAGAAATGGAGAGGAAATACATCCCTTCTAATCCTTCCCTGCTAAAAGCCCTCCTGCACTCAGAATCTAATATTTGGGCATTTCATTAATATCACTCTTTTTCTTTTTTTTTTTTTTTTTTGCTGTACGCGGGCCTCTCACTGCTGTGACCCCTCCCGCTGCAGAGCACAGGCTCCGGACGCGCAGGCCCAGCGGCCATGGCTCACTGGCCCAGCCGCTCCGCTGCATGTGGGATCCTCCCGGACCGGGGCACGAGCCCGTGTCCCCTGCATCGGCAGGCGGACTCTCAACCACTGCGCCACCAGGGAAACCCAATATCACTCTTTAGTTACACTTGGATTTTATAAGTTTCTCTGAGCAATCTGATAAGGAGTCATCATCTTGGTGGAAAGAAGCATTCTTCTTTACAAATACCTGTTTTCCTAATAAAGTTTAGATGCATAACCTGTTCATAATTGGAAGCTGACTGTAATTAACATAGAATATGATTAAAATCCATAACTCCAGCGCTGACACCATTAAGTGATAACTTCTGCATTTCACAAGTTTTTTTAGATTAATTGTATCGAGATTAGTTTTAATTTGGATTCTGTATGACTCATTCATGAACCATGGATATATTTGGTTACACTGAACAGCTTCCATCCTGTTTTTGAAATTATTAACTCTACCTTCAGAATCTAAGTGAAAAAGTATCTCATGTGTGTTTCAAATGTGACCACCAAATAGTATAGAAAATTGAAACAAATTATTCTACCACTCCTCACCATTCTAAGGCTAAAACTGAATTAAAAATAGTAAGCAGGCCCCATGTCCTCGTAACTACTCTAATTCTGAGGATAACATTTACTCTTGACATCATGCCCCAAGATGCTGAGAATAGAGTTCAATGTTTCCACCCCACTGCCCATCTTCTCCATCACAATCCCATGGGAAGCAGGCAGATTCTCATATGATAGGACATTACATAAAATAATCAGTAGTTGACAACCCATTTTCAATTTTTAAATGTCTTCTTCAGAATTCCTACCCTTTATAAGGTTTTTACTTTTTTCCTTCTCTGTTGCTGTCAAGAATCTAATTTTATGAAGAATCCTTGACAGTATTCATGTAATGTTGCAAATTCATTCAGTGATGGTAGAAATTTCATGGAACAGGTGCCAGCAGAACAAGCAAAGTGCCATCATTTATTTTCATTACATTTATGATATATGTGGAGCGTAAGGAGGAAAAAATCATTGCAGCAAGTCCGGCAGAAGATTGAGACTTGTTGAGGTTCTGCAGAGTAAGAGTGCAACATCAGGTCACAGTCACAGTCAATTGAAACGTTCTCTCCCTTTGGGAACAACTGCACATGACATAAATTGAGCACTCTATTTTTTTTTTCAGCTATTAAATGAACTTGAAGAAACCTGGATTATTTAATTGTTTTGTTCCAGCGCCAAGGACTATGGAAGGACTATGGAAAATAAGAACACTGGAGGATGGGATAGCAATTCACATTTTTTTTAAGGTTTTAAAAATATGACTCCATGGAATATACTAAATAGAAAATGATCTTGGTGGCGTGGATTTATTTTTTGTTGGCAACAAGATTTTATTTTAAACAGGGCACCTAGTGGCTTGGCATGCTGCCAATATTTGACAAAGTGGCCAACCAAATGGCACTGATGGGAGAAAACCTTCCTCAGACTAGGGAAAATAGATCTCAAAAAAAAATAAGGCCTTTGAGTACAAAAGGGGAACATGAGCAGAAAACTAAAAGGGTCCGCAGGGGGGAAAAATTACTGAAACATGTAAGTATAAATCTTGCCTAAGCCCAAATCAGTTCAACACTTTACAGCAGCATCAATAGGAAACAGTCTAAAGTGAAGGAGAATATGAACACTCAGATTCTTTTTTGTTACATCTTAGTTCTGCTTTGGCTACCAACAAAACAGCTCTATTTATTCATTGTCAGTCTGTCAGTCAGTCAGTCATTGTTGATTTACATGTCGAACTTCGTGCTACGCATCAAGAATGCAGTAGTAAACAAGAAAAAATACAACAGTGAAAGAAACAGAGACAGGAAGATGCAAGACTGGTTGTTAATGACACACTGAGAATAAATAGAGGTTGCTGTGAAGTAGAAGAAAGCATACGAACCCTAAGTTTGGGGTGTCCGAAAAGTTTTCTCAAAGGCAAATTAGTGAAGAATGGTCCAAGCATCTAGAAACACATGTGTAAAGGTACAAGAGACAGAAGGAGAGAGAAAGAGAGAGATGAAAGAGTGTATTATGGCCAGAGCTTTGAGTCTGGTGAGAAAAAGAGGCAGAAGAAAAAGCAAGAGATAAAGCAGTGCCAGAGTAGCTTGGAATTCTTTAATTGTAAGTCTCAAAAGCCAAATTCGAAAAAAGTTTTAGCAAGAAAAAAAAGAGAGGGGCTTCCCTGGTGGCGCAGTGTTTGAGAGTCCGCCTGCCAATGCAGGGGACATGGGTTCGTGCCCCGATCCTGGAAGATCCCACATGCCGCGGAGCGGCTAGGCCCGTGAGCCATGGCTGTTGAGCCTGCGCGTCCGGAGCCTGTGCTCCACAACGGGAGAGGCCACAACAGTGAGAGGCCTGCGCACCGCAAAAAAAAAAAAAAAAAAAAAAAAAAGAGAGGAATCCATTAAAATTACGTTGGGGTATCTCATACATAAATCGAACGGTCATACTAGGGAAAGGGAAGGAATACATCTGAGTCTCAAACAACTAGTAGGAGAGTTGAATACCAGCGAAACTGTCTTTAGCTCTTGTCTCTGCTTTTTCTATTGGCTTCTTATTCTCATTGACTTGTCCAAATAGCTTTTGAGTTTTATTGTCTAGGATTCAACCTTTAGAGATTGAAATTGATTCTCTGTCTTAGCTTCAGCTTCAAAAATTGGGGGGAAATCCATTGATACATCCATTCTTTTCTTCTTTTAGTTCACTCTTCTATGTGCCTACCAAGTTCCAGGCACTGTTTGATGTGCTGGGTTCATGTGATGAGCCTGACAGATCAATCCATGCTCTTATGGAGCTCACATTCTAGTGGGAGAAAAGAGCAAACTAATACGTGAACAATGCAGCTTCAAGTACTGCTGAGTGTCTGTAAAAAAATAAAACAGAAAGGTGATGAAGTGATGGTGTGAATGAGGGAGGGGGAGAAGGGTAAGTATCACCAAGGAGGGGATGTTTGAATAGAGCCGAGTTGAACAAGTCAGCTTCTAACAACAAGAGGCAGAGATTTTACACAGAGGAAACAGTAAGGTCCAAAAGAGGAGACATTTGGCACATTCAAGGAGCAAAACGAAGGCCTGTGAAACCAGGGTAGTGAATGAAGAGAAGGATAGTAGGTGATTGGTCACAGACAAAACCAGGGGCCAGAAAACGTAAAAGCTTATGAGGCTTTGCAAAATCAATTTTATTCTGAGTGAACTAGAAAAGCATCATAGGCAGCAGGATGGGGAGAAAAAGCAAAAGCAGGAATACCAACTATAAAGCTCTTGCAGTAATTCACATGAAAGGCGTTGGTGGCTTAAACTATGGTAATATTAGTAGAAATGGAGAGAAGTGGAGAGATTTGGAAAACATTTTGGAAATAGAGCCAAAAAGGCTTGATGATGGATTGGATGTAAAAGGGTAAGGGAGAGCGAAATCACCTAGGTCTGGAGTTTAAGTGAGCAATGGGATGGGTGGTGATACCCATTGAAACCAAGGGCAGCGATCAGTTAGCTTCCTTAAACTATAACTTGCTTAATAAATAATATCCTGTAACCCGCCTTCACTGACCAAGCTCGCTTTAATTATTCTTGCAAATTGCATACCCTCCAAGCTTCACGTAATTTAGGCAATCTATCACCAGACTTTTTAACTGTCCCCTATAGATAACACCTCTGATGTATGGGTTGTTATAGTAACGGTTGCCTAATTGGTTTCTAAGGATCATGGAGCTACTCTTGCCCAGTTCAAGCTGGTCGAGACCACCCACCATTCGACTGAAACTGCACGAGTGTCCAATGGTTGACCTTTTGGCATCAGAGGGCCAAAAACCCCACCCTCATATCATGCTAACGTTGCCATTTGCTGAACATGTCACGTGAAGAAGCACGTAACTCAGATATGCTGGTGCAGAGCAGCCATTGCCTCACATTTTTCCTACCTCCAGTCACCTCCCCCTGCACCTCCAACCACTATAGTCTTTACCCATCAATATTCTAAGCCCCTCACCTCCAGGGAGGCAGACCTGAGATTTGTTCTCCTATCTTCTCGCTTGACTGCCTTGTGAATAAACCTTTCTCTGCTGCAGACCTCAGTTTCTTAGTGTTTGGCTTGCTGTGCATTGGCCAACAAACCTGGTTCAGTAATACTGTTTACTAAGATGGAAAATTCCAGAAGGTGAACAAGGTAGTTTTTAGGGGGTGGGCTGATAGATCTACCGCAGGAACCTAATAGCTGTGAGTGGATGTTCACATTTTCCTGTGAGTGCTAAATCTAAATTGATAGTAAGTACACCAGTTGGGGTAAGGGATGGGCAACAATTTACAAAAGAAGGGTAAGGAGCTGGCAAATACCTATGCCAAATAGAAATATATATACACACACTGTACATATGTATGCATGTATATATACACATATATATTTGTTTATATACTCCATAGATACACACTTATATTATGGCTATCTACCTATCTATACAGATGTATATGCACATGAATTCAGTTTGGACTATGGCAGGAGCATGGGTCATGTCAGAAGCAAAAGCAAAGGAGGTACAGACTCCTTTGAGTCCAGTGATGGAGCAATCCTACCCTCCCCCTCTGGCAGCTATTAGAGTTGGCAATTCACCCTTAACTCAGAAATTGTCAGCAGTGATGGGGGAAGGGGTGTTAGATGGAATAAATATATATTGAACACCTACTATGTGCTAAATTGTGTGCTTACCCTTTCCTACCTGATTACAGGTAAATGAAAAGTTCTGTCCTTCACAGTTTTTAAAACATCTCCTGTCATCTGAAAACAAAAACAAAAAAACCAACCTAGCCAAAAAGATGGTTACCATTTCAAATCCTGAGGACTTGTCAGGAATGTCCTCCACAGTCAAATCTTTCTGCCTCATGCACCAAGGACATTTATAATTCTGACAAGACGTCTCTGTCTTTCAGAACATCCCTGCAGGAGGTTGTCAACTTTAAAAAAATGGTGCCCTAAATAGAAGGGGGGAAAGTAGTTAATGTGCTTGTTTTCATAAACTAAAGTTCATGGAGAAACTCTGGACTCCTTCCCAAACACCGCTGACAGACAGCTGGTGTGATATGTACTTCACGCAGGCGCCTTTTATTTTCAAGAACATTTCTCTTCCTTAGAAATTGCTTTAACAAATACTCTCCTGATTGATCATTCTCTCTCCTTGTGATCCTTTTTGCATTGGTGTAATTCAGTTAGATGACATAAGGATCTCTATTCCTGCTTAATGCATAATAGATGTTCAACTGACGAGAGCAAATTGTTAAACTTGTGTGGTTAGTGTCACTTGCTTAGATTTAAATTTTTTTAATTTTATAAAAGCTGATTCCCCAATTACATATTTTATGCTCTATGCTATGTCATAAACATTGGAGATTTATAATTTCTGCCTATTTTGAATCTATAGATGTTAATCATCATTGTTCTTTCTGAAACTTTCCTGAAGCAGCCCGTGGTGGTAACCGAAGTGCATCTATTTTGCACGCACTGATCTCTAGTGCTAGGTCAATGCCATACCAGAGAGAGCGCTAAAATTATTTCTTTACCTGGAAGGAGCCAGGTAAGGATTAGTTCTTTCCTTAAATAATTTTGTAAACAGTTTTTTTCTTTCCTTACGACAAAAATATGATTTTGATCGTATTTTGGAATAGAATCTTGTCATTTCCAATGAAAGGAGCTTTTCTCAATATAAAAATAATAGATTATCACCATAAGAAACATGGAAAACATTAAATATGAAAATCTGTAAGTACAATTTGCACCTTGTCTCTTCTTTTTGAGGATTTAGCACAAGTCTTCCTGGTCCCTATGCTTAGGAACAAACACAGTGGAACGCCACGGGATATATCACACCTGTCTTTTGACAGACGGACAACTGAGTAACTTGTACCTTTAAGTGTATTAACATTACAAAGCCATAACTCCTGTTTTGACAGCCAGGATTTGTAGCAGTCCACTTCAGTTGTCATATTAGGAGTTCATTTGTGACCGGACAGTCATGCCAGTGTTTAGTTTTTGTCAAGTTTGGATTGGCAAAGGGAAAGTATATCAAAACTCTATTAATAAAAGTGACAGCTGTTGACTTAAGAATGATTCTAATTTGTGATACATTTTGCTTATATAAAAATGTATAAATTAAAACATCTTTTTAAGAAAGAGTAAGATCATAGTAAGACTATATACTTAATAGTAAGCCTATAGTTAGTAACACTGATTCGTGTATTTGAAAGTTGCTAAGAGTAGATCTTTTTTTTAAAATTTATTTTATTTTATTTATTTTTGGCTGCATTGGATCTTTCTTTGTTGCTGTGCGCGGGCTTTCTCTAGTTGCGGCGAGTGGGGGCTACTCTTCATTGTGGTACGTGTGCTTCTCATCGCAGTGGCTTCTCTTGTTGTGGAGCACGGGCTCTAGGCGTGTGGGCTTCAGTAGTTGTGGTTCGTGGGCTCAGTAGCTGTAGCTCGCGGGCTCTAGAGCACAGGCTCAGTAGTTGTGGCACATGGGATTAGAAGATGTGGGATCTTCCCGGACCAGGGATCAAACCTGTGTCCTCTGCATTGGCAGGCACATTCTTAACCACTGCGCCACCAGGGAAGCCCAAGAGTAGACCTTAAAAGTTCTCATCACAAGAAAAACATTTTGTAACTAGGTATAGTGAATCATGTTAACTAGACTTATTATTTTGATCATTTCACAATAGATACAAAAATGGAATCATTAGGTTTTACACCAGAAACTAATATAATGTTACATGTCAATTATATGTTAAAAAATAGTAAAACAATAATAAATAAAATGAGATCTTTTTTTCAGACATGGAAAGGGGTAACAGAATGCGTGATATACATAGTCCCAAAATAGCAATTCCTTGCAAATATTAAATGGCTAAATGATTTAAGCATATTTTAAAGATTTTTTCTGTTTGGATTTGTGCATATTTATAATAATAAACATTTAATTTGTGTGAATTGTATGCATCTAGACTTGTGGCAATTCTACATCAAGAGTTTTCATTCCACCATTTAAAAACAAACAACTGGGGAATCTATAACCATAGTTATAGAATCGTTATATCAAAGAAGCAGTAATAATACATTTAAAATACATTTAACTTTTTACTTTAACATACATGTTACTATTTAATGACCCATCTATGAATTTGCCAGCCTTGAAACTACAGGGCAAGTTTTGTTCTGCAGCATTTGAATTAGCCTCTTCTGCTGTAATTGGCTTCTCCTACAGGGAGTGAAAATGAACTGTGCTCTGGAATGATAACCCCTCTCATGGATAACAGTGACAACAACAAAAATGCTTTCAGGATTAGGTCACTGGGTAGGACGGTGCTTGGGGATTAAGACTGATATCTCATTGAAGGTGAAGGCAGGGGCTGGGGGTGGAGGGGCTCCTTCTCCAGCAGAATGCATTTGAATGAATATTTATCAAATACACGAATGCTATGTAGATGTTGTTTTTCTTGTTTTTGTTTCCTCTAGGTAGTTTGTATTTTTAGGAGCCGCACAGATAACAGTCATTTCTTAAATTTTCTTTGACTGATCATTGCTGATCTTCACCAGGGACACAAAGTGGGAACAAAAGAATAGTCATTATATTTGGTCATTCAGAATTTATGCACTAAAAACAGACTACCAACATGCCCAAAGCAGGAACAGGTTCACAAATTATCAGAGTGAAGCAGTTTGAAATTGGCATAACTGTAAGAGAAGCTAAGTGTCAGCAGAAGCACCAAATACAAACACTGCAGAAGGAAACTTTTCCTGTAGCCTGACACATTCATGCACGGGTCACCGAACAGTAACAATGCACTAAAGTACAGTAGAAACTAACACAACGTTATAAAACAGCTATACCCCAATAATTATAAAAAAGTTAACATGTTATTACTGGTTCTGTAAAACAACAGTGTTATAACTATAGCTCTATGTAATTCTATAGCTTGGACATAAAAAAGAAAGAGAACGTACTTTATGTATTTCAGGAGGTAAGATTGGTAAAATAATTAAAAGTAAAAGAAGATGAGGAATAATGTGGAAGGATAATATCATTGTAGAATTCTATTCAGAATTCTATTATATTACTTAGAATTATATTCTATTGTATGTAATACATATATTCTATTGTACATATTCTCTGAGAATCCCATTTTATATAATTGGGTTTCAAAGCACATCTTAAGTTTTTCTCTTGTGTCATAGAACCAATCTATCTATTTTCTCCCTGTCTGGGATATAACTACTCCAACACACAGCCTCTAGGCACTGCATAATACAGTGTTGTCACTGGATGTGCTGGCTTTGAAATGATACAGTCCAAATCCTGATTCTGCCACTTACTATGTATAACTTTGAGCAATTTCCTTAAAATTCTACTCAAGTCTCCTCATCTGTAAAAATGGGAATATGTAATAATACCCATAATTATATGTGATTATTATTACATGTAATATTATATGTGATTATTATTACATATAAAATTATATGTGATTAGTATTACATATAAAATTGCATGTAATTAGTGTTACATATAAGTAATATATCTAATAATAACTCTATAGCTCCCAGCATTGTTGGGGAGATTAAATAATTAACATATCAAAGGTTTAGAACCACTTAAACATATATTAAAAGCTCAGTGATTGTCCTTATTTTACAGAAATAATTGGGTGTTATTTTCATAGAATAAAGGAATGATTAAATTTTAAATTTATATATAATGCCTAGAAACACTGTTTATATTACAATACTTTTGGTAATACTTGGCCAACATTTTATGGTAGTTTTATACTGTAACTCCCTAATTTGACATTGTAGAATGCAGTATTTGACTTATTACTTCTGTCTATAAAGCAATGTTTGATGCTAATTGCCATTGGTAAAATAAGGATCAAAACCCACTCTCCAAAAGTTAATTACACTTAATGTAAAAGGTAACAGATTTGCAAAATGATAGGTCACATGGTGATTTCTATTGAATGAATAATTAAAAAAAAAAACCCCAAAGTCTAATAAGATGAAAGAGTAAAGCTTTTTCCTACCAGTTAGTCTTCTTGAGTGTTCTCCTCTTTTTTTTTTTTTTTTTTTTTGCGGTAGGCGGGCCTCTCACTGTTGTGGCCTCTCCCCTTGCGGAGCACAGGCTCCGGAGCACAGGCTCAGTGGCCATGGCTCACGGGCCCAGCCGCTCCGCGGCATGTGGGATCTTCCCAGACCGGGGCACGAACCCGTGTCCCCTGCATCGGCAGGCGGACTCTCAACCACTGCGCCACCAGGGAAGCCCTGTTCTCCTCTTTTTGAATGATTTCTGTTTATTTATGTATTTAACCTGCTTAATCCACCACAAACTGTTTGGAGTACCTTTTTTTGTTTGTTTGTTTTTCCAGAACTACTCTTTTTTCCTTTTAATTTTTTTTTATTGGAGTAAAATTGCTTTACAATGTTGTGTTTGTTTCTGCTGTACAATGAAGTGAATCAGCTATAGGTATACCTATATCCCCTCCCTCTTGGACCTCCCTCCCACTGTCCCCCATCCCACCCATCTAGGTCCTCACAGAGCACCGAGATAAGTTCCCTGTGCTACCTTTTGGAACATCTGAATCAATTTGCGTTCCCACTTACAAACAAGCCTTGAGTTACTTGTAGAGAAATGCCAAAGAGGGAAGCATGGTTCGTGGGCTCCTGGCAAAATATTTCACAGTATCACAATATGATGGTGCTACTGTCTTACACATTTTCACAAGGGTTATTTAAAATTAAGTCTTACAGCATTTACAAACTCATTACAATGGGGAAAAAAATTCCTCTGTGGTTTTTAGAATTCTAAGATTAAAAGGGTCCTGCAGAAATTCATCCGTTGTTTAATAGAGGTATTAGTAAAAAGAAAAAAGTCCCCGTGTCAGAACACAATAATACTTTAAGAGATACATGAATCATACTGGTCACAAAATAATTTTAGTGTCAGATGCAGAGATCAGACCCAACCCCTTAATTTTATAAAGGAGGAAACAGAATCAGAGAGATTCAATAGCTTACCCAGAGTCACTCAGCTGGTTACTGAGAGGCCAGCCGTGTGTCAGTTTATTAAGAACATTTTATCACTAACTGGGTGACCTCCAGCAAATTATTCAACCTTCCTGAGCCCCCTTGTCCTCACTGGTATATTGAGTAAAACTTATAAATATGATAATTGAAAAGATTAGAATAATAGATTGCATGGGTAATGCACAGGCAAGCTTTAGTGTAGCCTCATGACCTCCCCAGTCGGGGGCGGGGCGGGGGGGGAGTCGGGTGGGGCGGAAGGGGAACATCCCTTGCCAAATAGAGAAATAAATGAGTGAAGGTGATCATCATCACTGCAGAAAAGGAACGCTGCACTCTGTCAGCAGAAAACGGCAGGGGGTAACTGGGATGGTGGGGCGTGGGGGAGGTGTATGGAGTGACTCTAGAGCTTTGTATCCCCAAGAAACTAGACCCATTCACATTCTTTCAGCAGACACTGATTGATCACTTACTACTAGATGCTGGCAATACAGCACTGAGCAAAACAAAAATCCTTCCCTAGGGAGCTTGCATTTTGGTGAGGGGAGAGATAGACCAGAAGCAAATAACTAAGAAAATTAGATAACATGTTAAATTATGATAAGTGCTCTGGGGAAAACAAGACAGAGAAAGGTAATAAGGACTTACTGTGTCTGGGGAGAAGGCTGAGATGGATTTTAAACCAGATGGTCAAGGATCAGAAGGTTCCTTGAGCAAAACACTTTAGAAGTCATTGTTTTATATCGTATATTAACGCATATATGTGGAATCTAGAAAAATGGTACAGATGAACCATTTTGCAAGGCAGAAATAGAGACACAGATGTAGAGAAAAAACGTATGGACACCAAGGGGGGAAAGCAGCAGGGTGGTGGTGGTGGTGGGATGAGTTGGAAGATTGAGATTGACATGTATACACTAATATGTATAAAATAGATAACTAATAAGAACCTGCTGTATAAAAAAATAAATTCTAAAATTAAAAAAAAAAAAAACAGAAGTCATTGTTTTACAAGGGAGTGAAAATCTCTCTCCGAAAGATGTAAAAATTCCTGACTTGCAATGTATTTAGAGTTTTATCTACAAAGGTGTTTATCACAGCCTTATTTATAATAGCAAGAAAATAGAAATAACATAAAGCTCCAACTGAAGAGTTTGTTGCATAAAATACAGATGAAAAAAAATGGCACAATATTTTAAAACTGTGTTTTGGAAGAAAATTTAAAAGCATGGGTATGTGCTCTATAGTTGCAAAAACATATATGCCATATGCTTCCTGATTTCTTCAGTATATTTTTCTACAATTAGAAAAGAGGGCAATGGTATTCCATAAAATATTCATAATATTACTATCCCAGAGATGTGATAGAGATTTTCAATTTATTAAAACTTTTCTTATCTTTTTACATTTTGTACTAGAAACAAGTATTATTTCTATTAAAAAAATTAAAATAAACTAAAAAGCTCTAGAAACTAGAATGCTTACAAATGTCTTCATAAAGCATAGAAAGGATGCTTATCCAATTGAAAGTGACAATCTGAAGAGTTGAAATGGTGTAAGAAGAATCAAAATCACAAATTATTTTGACAGACCAAAACAAGGGCCAAAGACATCAAGATGAACTTTATTAAAAATCATTTGAAATCTCCATTTGGGCTTTTAAAAAATCAATTTAAGAGTTACAGATCTGGGGGATCCATCTGACAGCAGCTCACGCAAAGAAAGACCTGAGGGTGTTAATGACCACAAGCTCTACAGGAGTTCATAGTGTGACACAGCTGCTTAGAAGCTAATAAATTTTTCCATTAATTAATATGCTTCTGGAGTCAGCACAGGAGACATAATTGTCCCTGTTTCATCTACACTGGTCAGACAAAATCAGGCCCCCAGACTGAGGGAAACATTCCCACTGCATCTTGTTTTTCTCCTTTAGAGCCCTTGTCACACTTACGACCCACTAATTTAAGCAATGCTCACTTAATAATCTGTTGTCTCTGCTGTCCTGAAAGCTACCTGAGGACAGGGACAGTACTTTTATTATTTACTGCTTTATCTCCAATGTCTAATGTAGGCGCTCACACACACAAAAAAAAATTGCTTGCTGTTTTGAGCATTGTCAGTTCCAGTAACCTCATTTATTTATTCTATTTAACAACACTTAATATCATGTCTATTTGTGCCAGGCATGAGTCTAAGACCTTTAGAGACAGATATTTCATTAATCTTCACTGCACCCAAGTGAAGCAGGTAGACAAGAACAATGAGTTACAGAGAGGTTAAGAAACATGCCCAGGCAGGTAAGAGGAAGAGCTGAAATCTGAACCCAGGCACCCTACACTCTGCTGACTTTCAAAAACAAAACTTTGAAAAAACTATGCCCTATCTGTATGAGGTCGACCAGGAAAAGGAGTCTAAAAAATATATCGTCTTGAAAGGTTTGAAAGAGATGGACCAATTCAGGCTAAAAACAAACAAACAAATAAAAAACAGAGTTGATATGATCACTTGACTTTGAATTTAGAGCACTTCTATGCTTCTATGCAAAATAAGTAATGATGAAAATTAATGAACTCTCCTATGTTGAGTATGAACCTGCAGATTCATGCTAGGGCAATCCCAGTTGATGCCTATGGTAGCAACACAATTATCAACAGCACCCTCTTTCACTCTCAAAAATGTTCCAATTTGGACAATCAGTTATTACACGGTCACCATGTTTATGGCTTAAAAGAAGGTTTCACATCATTTGTACATTTAATTTTTACAAAAGTCCTGGGTAGTTGGTATTAATATTAGTTTACTATTCCTCATTCTTCAGCCTGAAAAACACAGACTTGTTCCAAAATACTTCACCAGTTAGCGGCAGAGATGTGACTTGAACCAGATTGTCTGATTCAAACTCTACATGTTCTTCTCCATCTACTCTGCTGAGTAATTCAACTTGCTCTGTATTGCTACAGAGCTCAGAACTAGGACAAATAGATAGAGATCCCTAAGAAAAGATTTATCCCCAAATGAAGCACCATATGTATGTAACGTGCTTATATATTAGAAGAAAAAAACTGACTTAATGAATGAGCTGCCTGGTCAGTTGGAAATCTGACCGCTAGAAACTGCCCAAACCCAGGACTGAATGGGCAAGGGGCAAGTTTTTTACCAAGGGGACCTCCTGCACCAATAGGACCTTGAACCATTACACATGAGCATCTCAGAATGTGAGACATAGATTTTTGGAGGTAAATGAACCATTAGCGGGTCATGAAATGAATTTTGGCACTGCATGGACACAGCATTCCAAATCACCGACATACATAGTGAGACATTCCGATTCCCTTTTTAAAAAATAATTAATTAATTAATTAATTAATTTAACGTCTTTATTGGAGTATAATTGCCTTACAATGGTGTGTTAGTTTCTGCTCCCTTTAAAAAAAAAAAAATATATATATATAATGTTGGGGGTAGGAGTTTTTTTTATTGATTAATTTATTTATTTTTGCTGTGTTGGGTCTTCGTTTCTGTGTGAGGGCTTCCTCTAGTTGTGGCAAACAGGGGCCACTCTTCATCGTGGTGCACGGGCCTCTCACTATCATGGCCTCTCTTGTTGTGGAGCACAGGCTCCAGACGCGCAGGCTCAGTAGGTGTGGCTCATGGGCCTAGTTGCTCTGCGGCATGTGGGATCCTCCCAGACCAGGGCTCGAACCCGTGTCCCCTGCATTAGCAGGCAGATTCTCAACCACTGCGCCACCAGGGAAGCCTTCTGCTCCCTTTTTAATTATAGTTTCAATCCTTCCATTGCTGCCAAGGGGAGAGCCTGAGTTGGTGCTAATACACTTTTAATGCTACTCAAACATGCTAACCCACCTTTCAACCAAGAGTGCAGTATATTTTGAGCCTTCAGAGGCAGTAATATCCATTTAACTAGATCTGATACCATTGTTCTACCTTCACTGAACTTATTCTGATTTTGGATTTCCTTTTATGGTAATGATATACATTTTTCTTTAAAAAATATATCTAAGTGAATGTGGGTCAACCTAAATAAAAACATTAACTAATTTATATTAAAAGCTGTGGTAGGCAGAAAAACAGCCCCCTAAAGATGTCTATATCCTATTCACTAGAACCAATGGGTAGGTTATCTTACATGGCAAAAGGGATCTTACAGATGGGATTAAGGTTAAGAACCTTGAGATGGGGATGTTACTCTGGAATATCTGAGTGGGTCCAATCTAATTCACATGAGTCCTCAAAAGCAGACCACTTTTCTCAGCTGTGGATGGAAAGACACATGAGGACAGAAGTAGGATCAAAGAGATGGAATATTGCTATTCAGAAAGTGGAGGAATAAATGGTGCAGATGAACCGGTTTGCAAAGCAGAAAGAGATACACAGATGTAGAGAACAAACATATGGACACCAAGGGGGGAAAGTGGGTGTGTGGCAGGGTGGTGGTGGGATGAACTGGGAGATTGGGATTGACATGTATACACTGATACGTATAAAATAGAAAACTAATAAGAACCTGCTGTATAAAAAATAAATAAAATCTGAAAAAAAAAAAGAAAGTGGAAGAAGGCAGACCATGAGCCAAGGAATGCAGTGGCCTCTAGAAGTTGGAAAATGCGAGGAAATGGATTATCCCCTAGGGTCTCCAGAAAGTAATGTAGCCCTGCCAAGCCTTGATTTTAGCCATGAGGCCCAGGTCCACCTTTTGACTTATAGAATTAAGACAACAAACTGGCCCTTCCAGTTCTGAGAGCCTCTGATAATATTCCATCACCTGTCAAATTTCTGTCCTTCCCAATAGCTAATTTGGTGTTTCCCGCCTTTTCATAGACATTCCAGGAAGAAATTTAAAAACAGAATTATTGAAGAGAAACAGAATCTTGTTTGGGAAAAGTAGTTTGTTTTTCAGGGATGCAGTGCTGGAGATGTAGGCATGACATTCTTACTTATGATCACATCATTTTTAGGTGGATTCCCTTGATTTTGAGAGCAATCTGCTTGTCCCAGATTAGTGAGTTTTATTATTCACACATTACAGTATTTTTCTTAAAAAATATTGGATACACTCAATTTATAGGTTAATTGAAGGAACTTTCTACACCAGTTGCTGTGAAAAGCAATCAAACAACTCATCCCAATAAAATGGAAGTTGAATTTGATGGCATGTGGTTAGTCCATGTTATACTGAAGAAGAAAACAATTACGATTAACCAAGTCTATTTGCTCCAAGTTGTTTTATTCTGCCATTTTGAAAATTCACAGCCTACAGACTCATGTTTGATTACAGTAATACCTAACCACTCCCCATTCACCATATTCTCCTTTGACTTGATTACACATGTTGAGATATATGAAAATGTCTTCAGGAGAAAAATAAGAGTTAATCAAAGACAGAGGGAAATGTGAGCACTCCACATCGCATGATTGATTATACATTACACGTGTAATCTGTAGACTAATAAAGCAGGACATGAATATAGCCAGTGAATACATAATCAGAGTCATTAAAAGAGAGCTTGTCATCTCATAATGTTAGTCAAATGCTATTTGACCAACTTGCTTCCAGCAAGTAATGGGGCAAATTGATATCAGCTAATCTTAAATCTAAAGAACAGCATATTCTAGAACTAGAGGGTTTTTAAAAAAATTTTCCTCTTTCTTAGGTTGAACTCATTTATATTGAAGAAATGTATTTTCATGCTAATGCCAATGAAATAATACCCGAGAGCGGATTTGAAAATGGCAAGCTGTAATTTATCGTGGCTATGGAGGAGCGGAATGGCCACAATATCTCCAAAAATGCCTGTTTTCAAATGGTCAGAAAAGTGTTGTGTAGACACCCCTCTGATTCATCATCTTCAGGCTACTAAAGTACCATACTTCACTGACATGCCACAAATTGAAATAAGAATGGAAAATTGATCTCCTTCCCCTGAAAAAAAAATCTTAATTTAATCGATTTCCAGCTTAGTTTTAAGAAGAAAATATCATACTCTTATCCAAGAGTGATTTGGTTATGTATTAGCCCTGACCCATGTTACAGGAAATATATTTTTGGGTTCTTTAACTAGTGATGACTGTTCACGTGATACAAAGCTAATTTTGAATTATTGTGCTTTCACCACTGAGAAGAATGTAAAATCTCCTTTTTCTTTTTTTTAAATACATTTAATTCCTGACATAAGTAGGAATTCCTTTGAAGCCATTTGGTATTTGTTTTAAAGCAAAATTAATATTACCAGAATCCTGGGTTCTAGTAAATTGTTAATTAGTTGGTAATTAATATGGATTAATTTTAGCAATCCTACAAATTAATTACTTCTGGACTCTTTAATAAATTGAACTTTGTAAAGGATATATTTTATATCCATTGCTTCTTTCTAACATATCCCCAATTTCAAATAGAACTGAAAGAAACCTGATAAAATCACATAGCACTGTCCCATCCTCACCCAGTTTAAGTTATATTATAACATTAGACTTTTTGTTCCCTGGAAACAGGAGCTTAATGTCTAGAGTTAGAAGATAGGGACCACATTCCTTGTTTTACTGAAGCATTTTCAGTGAATAGTGTGCAAGAAACTGATGCATACAGTCATATATACTGTATATGACTTTAATAATGCCAGAGAAAAGTGTTTATTTTATATTTAAAGAGAAAAATTGAGTTGACTCTCAAGTGAGCATGTAAACATCTTCTCAAGTCCTATAATAAAGTAGCTGATTTTGGCTCAAAGACTGAAACTCAGTTTCCCTAGATGGCCACTCCTTTCATCCCACTTCTGTAAAATATATTTAGTTCCAGGAACGAAGCAATACTAGCTGGCATGGGGAAAATCTGATCCAAGCATATTTTTCTCTTTAAACATGAAATTGGGAAATATCTTAAATGTTGAGGTACTAATTAGAGTCAAGGGACCCTTTACACTAATTTCTAACTCTCATATCATAAGCCTGTCTCAATAACCAAGTTTTTTGAGCAGACAACACACAAATACTCAGACACACAGTATTTGATGTTTCTACTGATATTTACCCATTTTGAAGCTCAATACTCAAAGCCTTTTCCAGAAAAAAAATCTCAAAGTACTAATATCTTTGATATGACCATAAAACTCTTGTAAGCCTTAGAGATATGTACTTATGCTCTTTTTTTAGTAGAAATCAATAATTATGTTTTCAGTGAGGATAATAGATACATGGTACATTTGTAAACTATTAGCACTGTTCTAAAAAGGAAATAAATAAACTCACAGTTTATTCCAAGACAGTATATTATTAGATCTTAATATTTAACTTTGCTCACCAAAATCGATTTGCTGTTGCTGTTGTTATGACTGCTTCCAGGTGGTTGTCTGCCTTAAAGAAATACACAAATTAGTCCAGGAATGTTCTACACCTAAACTATATTTGCTGATTTTATTTTTATTTTGAAGTGCATCATTTCATGAGGGCTCTGAAAACAATTGCGTGGCTTCTCCTTGCCATGTGTCTCATTTCTCAAAATATCAGTCAACAGGGAAAGGAACGAGATGATTGGACCTTCTCGGTGGAGATGGCTCCTGCACTGATATTCTCCCCACACAGACTACTGAGCTGAAAGCTGGCTGCTTTTTTTATTGAAAACAATATATTTCTTACCTTTTCCCTGGAGTCCTCCCCAGTTTTCACATTGAGAATTCCTCCTTTTGCCAGAAATGGTGTCCTGTGACGCAAAAGAGCCGTGTTTTATCAACGGAGTAATTTTAACATTATGCTTCTTACACTGATTTTTTTTTTATTAGTTTCTGCTTTATAACAAAGTGAATCAGTCATACATATACATCTGTTCCCACATCCCTTCCCTCATGCATCTCCCTCCCTCCCACCCTCCCCATCCCACCCCTCCAGGCGGTCACAAAGCACCGAGCTGATCTCCCTGTGCTCTGCGGCTGCTTCCCACTATCTATCTACCTTACGTTTGGTAGTGTATATATGTCCATGCCTCTCTTTCGCTTTGTCACAGCTTACCCTTCCCCCTCCCCATATCCTCAAGTCCATTCTCAAGTAAGTCTGTGTCTTTATTCCCGTTTTACCCCTAGGTTCTTCATGACATTTTTTTTTTAAATTCCATATATATGTGTTAGCATACGGTATTTGTCTTTCTCTTTCTGACTTACTTCACTCTGTATGACAGACTCTAGGTCTATCCACCTCATTACAAATAGCTCAGTTTCGTTTCTTTTTATGGCTGAGTAATATTCCATTGTATATATGTGCCACATCTTCTTTATCCATTCATCCGATGATGGACACTTAGGTTGTTTCCAGCTCCGGGCTATTGTGAATAGAGCTGCAATGAACATTTTGGTACATGTCTCTTTTGGAATTATGGTTTTCTCAGGGTATATGCCTAGTAGTGGGATTGCTGGGTCATATGGTAGTTCTATTTTTAGTTTTTTAAGGAACCTCCATACTGTTCTCCATAGTGGCTGTACCAATTCACATTCCCACCAGCAGTGCAAGAGTGTTCCCTTTTCTCCACACCCTCTCCAGCATTTATTGTTTCTAGATTTCTTGATCATGGCCATTCTGACTGGTGTGAGATGATATCTCATTGTAGTTTTGATTTGCATTTCTCTAATGATTAATGATGTTGAGCATTCTTTCATGTGTTTGTTGGCAGTCTGTATATCTTCTTTGGAGAAATGCCTATTTAAGTCTTCTGTCCATTTTTGGATTGGGTTGTTTGTTTTTTTGCTATTGAGCTGCATGAGCTGTTTATAAATTTTGGAGATTAATCCTTTGTCAGTTGCTTCATTTGCAAATATTTTCTCCCATTCTGAGGGTTGTCTTTTGGTCTTGTTTATGGTTTCCTTTGCTGTGCAAAAGCTTTGAAGTTTCATTAGGTCCCATTTGTTTATCTTTGTTTTTATTTCCATTTCTCTAGGAGGTGGGTCCAAAAGGATCTTGCTGTGATTTATGTCATAGAGTGTTCTACCTATGTTTTCCTCTAAGAGTTTGATAGTTTCTGGCCTTACATTTAGGTCTTTAATCCATTTTGAGCTTATTTTTGTGTATGGTGTTAGGGAATGATCTAATCTCAAGCTTTTACATGTCCCTGTCCAGTTTTCCCAGCACCACTTATTGAAGAGGCTGTCCTTTCTCCACTGTACATTCCTGCCTCCTTTATCAAAGATAAGTTGGCCGTATGTGCGTGGGTTTATCGCTGGGCTTTCTATCCTGATCCACTGATCTATCTTTCTGTTTTTATGCCAGTACCACACTGTCTTAATTACTGTAGCTTTGTAGTATAGTCTGAAGTCAGGGAGCCTGATTCCTCCAGCTCCGTTTTTCGTTCTCAAGATTGCTTTGGCTATTCGGGGTCTTTTGTTTTTCCAAACAAAGTTTGAAATTTTTTGTTCTAGTTCTGTGAAAAATGCCAGTGGTAGTTTGATAGGGATTGTATTGAATCTGTAGATTGCTTTGGGTAGTAGAGTCATTTTCACAATATTGATTCTTCCAATCCAGGAGCATGGTATATCTCTCCATCTGTTTGTATCATCTTTAATTTCTTTCATCAGTGTCTTATAATTTTCTGCATACAGGTCTTTTGTCTCCTTAGGTAGGTTTATTCCTAGATATTTTATTCTTTTTGTTGCAATGGTAAATGGGAGTGTTTTCTTGATTTCATTTTCAGATTTTTCATCATTAGTGTACAGGAATGCCAGAGATTTCTGTACATTAATTTTGTATCCTGCTACTTTACCAAATTCATTGATTAGCTCTAGTAGTTTTTCGGTAGCATCTTTAGGATTCTCTATGTATAGTATCATGTCATCTGCAAACAGTGACAGCTTTACTTCTTCTTTTCCAATTTGGATTCCTTTTATTTCCTTTTCTTCTCTGATTGCTGTGGCTAAAACTTCCAAAACTATGTTGAATAAGAGTGGTGAGAGTGGGCAGCCTTGTCTTGTTCCTGATCTTAGTGGAAATGGTTTCAGTTTTTCACCATTGAGGACAATGTTGGCTGTGGGTTTGTCATATATGGCCTTTATTATGTTGAGGAAAGTTCCCTCTATGCCTACTTTCTGCAGGGTTTTTATCATAAATGGGTGTTGAATTTTGTCGAAAGCTTTCTCTGCATCTATTGAGATGATCATATGGTTTTTCTCCTTCAACTTGTTAATATGGTGTATCACATTGATTGATTTGCGTATATTGAAGAATCCTTGCATTCCTGGAATAAACCCCACTTGATCATGGTGTATGATCCTTTTAATGTGCTGTTGGATTCTGTTTGCTAGTATTTTGTTGAGGATATTTGCATCTATGTTCATCAGTGATATTGGCCTGTAGTTTTCTTTCTTTGTGACATCCTTGCCTGGTTTTGGTATCAAGGTGATGGTGGCCTCGTAGAATGAGTTTGGGAGTGTTCCTTCCTCTGATATTGTTTGGAAGAGTTTGAGAAGGATAGGTGTTAGCTCTTCTCTAAATGTTTGATAGAATTCGCCTGTGAAGCCATCTTGTCCTGGGCTTTTGTTTGATGGAAGATATTTAATCACAGTTTCAATTTCAGTGCTTGTGATTGGTCTATTCATATTTTCTATTTCTTCCTGAGTCAGTCTTGGCAGGTTGTGCATTTCTAAGAATTTGTCCATTTCTTCCAGGTTGTCCATTTTATTGGCATAGAGTTGCTTATAGTAATCTCTCATGATCTTTTGTATTTCTGCAGTGTCAGTTGTTACTTCTCCTTTTTCATTTCTAATTCTATTGATTTGAGTCTTCTCCCTTCTTTTCTTGATGAGTCTGGCTAATGGTTTGTCAATTTTGTTTATCTTCTCAAAGAACCAGCTTTTAGTTTGGTTGATCTTTGCTATCGTTTCCTTCATTTCTTTTTCATTTATTTCTGATCTGATCTTTATGATTTCTTTCCTTTTGCTAACTTTGGGGGTTTTTTGTTCTTCTTTCTCTAATTGCTTTAGGTGCAGGGCCAGGTTGTTTACTCGAAATGTTTCCTGTTTCTTAAGGTGGGATTGTATTGCTATAAACTTCCCCCTTAGAACTGCTCTTGCTGCGTCCCATAGGTTTTGGGTCGTCGTGTCTCCATTGTCATTTGTTTCTAGGTATTTTTTAATTTCCTCTTTGATTTCTTCAGTGATCACTTCGTTATTGAGTAGTGTATTGTTTAGCCTCCATGTGTTTGTATTTTTTACAGATCTTTTCCTTTTACACTGATTTTTGACAGCTCTTTATTCAGACTTGAAGTGAACATTCCAAAATGCAGTATTTCCTCAAATATTTCAAATTTCTAAGGCTCATTCTATAATCCTTTACACTGGATTCTTCTTAAATTCGGAATCTCTAAAACCAGATCGACTGAGAATCCTTGAATGATTTCCTTATAGATCTGCTTTCTGCTTCCATGTGTAAGGCTGGGTGTCCTTTGGTAAAACAAATTTCCAAGCTTCAGTGTGTCCTGTGGCTGTTCCTCCCTAAAAGGAAAAAATCTTACCACAATGAACTAACATTACAACAGCTCAGTGATTGAGTGCACTGTGGCTTCTAAAAATTTTTAATTTGGTTTGTTTTCCAGGTTTTGCTCAAAAACCACATGTTGGATTTACCACATGCACCATCTTTACCAGGACTGTCCTGGTTCATAGTCTGAACAAGCAATAGCCTAAAAGTTGTGGCTTCAGGGACACCAACATGACTGCCCTCCCATCACCAAAATATCCTTCTTTCTAGCACCTCACTGCCCAATTTCTTTATGACTGTCTGAAATACTTTTTAGCAGAGGATGAATTTTTTTTCAACACACTGTAAAAAATAAGTTGGACATTTAAACACTCTTCCAAAGAATTGCAAATACCTTAAGAATTGGATGCCTTCTTGTGTGTAGATTTTGATGGGAGACAAGATGTGAAGGCATAGAATACATATTACTTAGGTGAGAAACTGGCATTTCATGGATGAAAAGGGAGGCTAAGAATGAAACTCATGGCCTGCTTCCTACCTTTGCTTATGGTCAATCCTTGTGATTTTAATTCTCCTAAAAAGAACAATACTTGTCATAAGAGTTTTCTATGCTACTTATAGAAAATCCTTTATTCCCTTCTTTGGTAGCTAATTTCTGAGCACATGTAGAAATATTTTAACATTGGCGTTTCTATGTTCTGTTACAATTTAGAATGCTTCTTGCCTCTGTTTCATGGTCTTATTAGTATCACTTCTAGTAGTGGGATCCTTAAATAATTTAGAAGTCAAAGGGAAACTATTGCTTTACATGGGGTTCTAATAGAACTGTACCTCCAAAGAGCTATAATTTGTAAATCTTAAGATATTAATTACTATCACTATTGTTAATGATTTACACAATATAGACTAATTAATATTTATTCATCAGCAGTGTTCAAGTAAAAATACATGTATCCATCTCATGGTCCTAGCATATGCCTCATGCATTTTGAGTCTAAAATTCAGAAATGATATTGACAGCACATGAACCTTTAAAAATTAATATTTCATTTTAAATTTAACATAATCAATTATGAAAAACAGTTAATTTTTTTATTCATGGATTTCATGTTTTTATGATAGCATTTATATTCTTTTTTAAAAAATAGTTAAGGTGTACCATTGTACTTTATTTATTTTTAAAAATTTATTTATTTAATTTATTTATTTTTGGCTGCATTGGGTCTTCGCTGCTGCGTGCAGGCTATCTCTAGTTGCGGTGTGTGGACTTCTCATTTCGGTGGCTTCTCTTGTTGCAGAGCAGGGGCTCTGGGCGTGCAGGCTTCAGTAGTTGTAGCATGTGGGCTCAGTAGTTGTGGTACACGGGCTTAGCTGCTCCGTGGCATGTGGGATCTTCCTGGACCAGGGCTCAAGCTGGTGTCCCCTGCATTGGCAGGTGGATTCTTAACCACTGCGCCACCAGGGAGGCCCCAGCATTTATATTCTTAAACATCTAAAGTAGAACTCACTGATAAAGATCATCATAGATTTGGAGGCAGCAAACTGTGGCCTGCTGCCATTCAGCTGCTACCTGTTTTTGTAAGTCATGTTTTACCAAAACACAGCCACATCCATTTATTTATGTATTGTCTATGGTTGTGCTCCTACAGAAGAGTTGGGTAATTGTCACAGAGACCATATGGTCCTCAAAGCTGAAAATATTTGCTATCTGGACCTTTACAGAAAAAGTTTACGAACTCCTGCTGTAGATTATCAAAACTTCATCAGTTTGAAAAATCTTTAGCAACTCAGGAAATTATTTCCCTGGTATCAAGGAAACAATAAAAGTTATACCTCCAGAAAAAGATAACTCAAAGTTAAGTGTTTGCCTAATGTAACATGATGCTATAAAAATAAAATAGTCCATAGTAAACATCTAGGATTTTGGACAATACCACAATTTGTTAGATTTCACTTTTCTGGAAATCACTTTTTAATATCTCAGGTGGATTATATGGTGACTCTAAATTTTGTCTTTTTAAAAATGTGATGGAAACTACCAGACAGGAGAGTATAGCGATTTCACATTTAGACAATCCTGTCTGATCCAAACACATAGCAATGACATATAAAATACAAAGAGAAAGTCAAATGTACATAACCAGGATCAAAAAGAAGATAACATTGTTAAGGACTAGAAACAAAAATATGACTCATTCATAATAAAAATGATTATCATACTAATATAAAAGGTATTTAATAAAATAATGCTTAAACTTTAGAAGTATTCCAGTAAGAGTCAAGAAGACAAAGATTTCTCTTATATTCGTTTCTATTAAAAACTGTAAAAGATTTCTGAGACAATGAAATAAGCGATGAAAAAGAAATAAGCATAAATATTGGAAAGAAAGATACAGTTTGTTTCTCAAAAGATAATCATTTGCAAAGAAAATCCATAGGAACTAGAGAAATATAAGTGCTAATAAAACAAATCAATTGACCACAATTGTTAATTTAATTTACCAAATTTGTTAGAATTCACCAAAATTGTTAGAAACAAGATCAGCATATAAAAGTCAATGATATTCTTGTGCTCCATTAGAATTGGAAAATGTAATCAATTATAGCAAAAATAAAACTAAAAGGAACTTGGAAACAAATCTAAAAATGATAAAAGAATTTTTTTGAGAAAATTACAAAATATCATAGGACATAAAAGAAGATCTGGGAAAATATTGCGTACTTAGGAATCGGAAATTTTGAATTTTAATATCTGATTTCACCTAAATTAATCTTTAAAGTAATTTCAATCAAAATTTTCACAGTCTTTTGCAAATTGGACAAGCTATCATAAAATTAAGGGAAAAGTGTAGAACATAAATTTAAAAATTTTAAGTATTTAAAGAAGAGAAGGAAAACAAAACTGTGTGCTGTGGGAAGTGGGAGAAGAGCTTGCCCTTAAAGATGAATAAGCTATATATTATAAAACTAGAGTGAAACAGAGTGTGTGGTATTGGCAGAGCAACAGATAAATAAACCAATGGAAGCACATAGAGTCCATGTATGCAAGGAAACTTGAAATATGATGTAGAGGGTGTAAAAATTATTAGGGAAAAGGATGAACTTTTCAGTAAACATTGTTGGCACAATGAAAATAATAATGAAAAATAAAGTTAGATTTCTACCTCATATCATATGGAAAATGTATTTTTTCAAATTTATTAAAGCCCTAAATATGAAAAGCAAATTTTAAGTCTTCAACATTTAAAACAATAATAAAGGAGAATTTTTATCACTTCAGGGTAAGAAAGACTTTCTTAAAAATCAGACAAAAATATCACAACCATAAAGGAAAAGATTGATAAATTTGACTAAATTAGAGGAAAACAAGACTATTCAAAAAGGTACCATAAATTAAGTGAAAACAAAACAGAAGGAAACAAACAAGTCATATACCTGAAGAAGATATTTGCAAAACATATAACCACCAAAGGATTTGTATCCAACATATGTTAACCAAGCAAAACAAAACTCCTACACACTGCAGAATAATAATCAGTATTGAGGCTACTAAGTACAAAGAGCTTTATTTGGGTTCTTAAGAATTGCAGTTTGGGAGACACAGATTCGGGTAAAACCAAAAGAGTGTTCTGGGGAAGAAAAAGAGTCAGGGGCTTATAAGGGTAAGAGCCACAGGCTACTCAAGAATTACGATTGAACCTGAAGCAACAAAGGAAATACTTGTCCTCAAGGGATAGGCTGTCACAAGTTATTTCAGGGTAAGGGTCTTATAAATATCTTGAGTTTCTGGAACATTAGACAGATGTTCTGGATGGGTATGTTAAAACAAGAAGTGGTCAAGGACTTCCCTGGTGATGCAGTGGTGAAGAATCCGCCTGCCAATGCAGGGGACATGGTTTCGAGCCCTGGTCTGGAAAGATCCCACATGCCCTGGAACAACTAAGCCCGTGCACCACAACTACTGAGCCTGTGCTCTAGAGCCCGTGTGCCACAACTACTGAAGCCCCCGCGCCTAGAGCCCGTGCTCCGCAACAAGAGAAGCCACTGCAATGAGAAGCCTGCACACTGCAGCAAAGAGTAGCCCCCATTGCCACAACTAGAGAAAGGCTGCGCACAGCAACGAAGACCCCACACAACCAAAAATAAATAAATTAAATAAATAAATTAAAAAAAAATAAGTGGTCAAAGTTCAGAATCCATCTAGCCTGAGACATGCGTTAAGTCCTACTTCCTCGATGGCCTCCTGGCTCCATTTTAAGGAGCTCCCTTAGCAACACTGACTCCATTTTGATTTTCTTTTCATAACACCAATGAAAAAAAGTCCAACAACCTAGTAGAAAAGTGAGCATAGAATATGAACAGAAAACTTACATTCATGAAAATCTGAGTACCCAATGAATTTCTGAAAAGACGGTCAACCTAATTAGAAACTAGAAATAGGCAAATCAAAACAAGAGATTGTGTCATACCAATCACACTGGGAAAATTTTCAAAGTCTGATAGTACCAAGTGTTGGTGAGGCTTAACACAATGGAAATTCTTACACTGCTGGTAGGCATTTAAGTTGGAACCACTGCTTTGGAGAACAATTTGACAATATCCAATTAAAGGGAGAAAAGATTTATTTCCTTTGATTTGGACATTCAACTTTTAGAGTCCAGAGAAACTCAGGAACCAGTATACAAGGAGATTTATACAACAATGTTCAGAGCCCTTGTAAGAGCAAAAGAATTGGAAACTATCTAAACACCCCATCAACTAGAAAATAAATAGTGGTCTACTCACACAATGAAGTAGTTACTAGAGAAATTAATAAAGCATGTCTAAATCTTAATAATGTGGGGGGGGGAAGGTCATATAACAATATGTAAAGTGTATCACTAATATAAAGTTTGGAAAGTACAAAACTGTAAATACCATTTATGAATGCTTGTTTCAATGAGCTTAGTAGTAACAACATAAAAGCATGCTTGGAAATGAAAAACGCATATTCAGAGCGACACTTCTCGTGGGGAGGTATGGAGCTGGGTAGGGGTACTCAGGTAGTTTCCACTTCATCTCAAATTTTTATCATTTTCAATCTTAAGAAAATTGTAATATCAAACATGTATTGAATAGTTATCATATGCCAGGCACTTCCCTAAGCTCTTGACATGTATTATTATAGTTAAAACTCATAAAAACGATATGAGATATTATTATACTAATTTTATATTTGAGAAACTGAAGCACAGAGAAGTTAAGAAACTTACCCAAAGTTATACAGCAAGGAATTTATTTAGGTAATAGACCAGGGACTGCATCCAGGGAGTATTAGTTTGGCATCTGGACCCTTAATCACCATACTATACAGCCCTGCTGGCATGCAAATATGGGAAAACACTGATATTTGATAAAGCTAGAGTATGTGTGGTTTTTAAAAATTATATTACACTGTAATAATTTTATGACTTAGTAAACATTTTAGTTTGAAAAAAGTATATAAGTACTTTAAAAGAATTGTATTTATAAGAATAAGGGATCCCAGTCATTCAATCTAATTACAACCTTTTAAATCTAATAATAATAATAATGTGACAATAAATGATTTTGAATCTTCACTTACTTTATAAGCATTCTTTTTTTTTTTTTTTTTTGGTCTCCAAAATATTCCTAAGCAGAACTTCTTAAAAATAGGACTCAATAGTACCATTATGTGGAAACCAAATTTGGCTATTAATTCTTCTCTAAGGGAAGCCATTATGCTATTTTTGTGTTTGTATTCTCTTAATCACTACCATGACATTCAGAATTCTCTGCAGGAATGTACAAGAGCAGCTGTGAGGGGACTTTTGTGCTTAGGGAATTATAAATACATTCAATAATAGAGAAAGAAAAACAAGGAAATTGCCCATATACCTTAGTTTGTAATACGTTGCTTTCCCAATACCAGAAGCTAATTTACAGTATTCATAGGCTCTTAAAAACAACTAAGATATAAATTCTGTCCTGTTTACGTGAGATCTTTGTGAAGATAAACAGATAATCCTGATTTTGTTGATGGGAGTCTGAGTCTTAAAGTGTGGAAATGACCTGGCCCAGATAGACATTTTAGATGACCAGCAGATCCTTACAGGCAAAAGGAAAGAGTCTGGGGTGAAAATCAGACAACTGCTGGAAATTACAAAAAATTGTGAATAAATCAAGCTTGCTTCCAGGTCTGCCATGGCTCGTCTCCCTGGAAGCCATTCTATTCTTAAATAACTTTTTTGGAGGTTAGCCATCAACTGATCTGCATCTGAGGAACATGGTTTTACTCTTGATCCAAAAAGACAAAGTCCATAATCCTAAATTCTAGCCTCAAAACCCAAAGAATAAAGCAGCAGACAGTAACAAGAGAAGTGATCGTGCTAAGGTTGGGGGGCGGGGGGAAGGAAGGGAGTTGGTGAGGCTCCAACCCTTCCGCAGCCTATTTGTGGTCCCCTCCCCGCGACTGTACCCACCAGTGTGATTTTGACCATGAATTCTGTCCTGTATGATTGGATAAAGACTTAATGGGGGAAATGAGTAATGATAGCAAAGCAAGTGATGTGCCTCTTTATCTGTAAATCCAGAGGTTAAATGTACTGTGATGCTTTTGCTTCCTACCCAGCAGAAAAAAAGCACTTCCCTAACTTTTCAGTTCCTGAGCCTTATCTGTTTGTTTTGAGAGTAAACGTGATATGTTTTTGATTTATGTCATTGAACTAACGCCAAATTGAACATCATTATTGTGACAACTTACAGGTAGATGCTATTTCATGCTGTCATTATTTTTGGATATTAAAAAAATACTTGCTTCTCATTCCTAGGCAACTCTAGAATACATTATTATTTTATTGATATATTAAATACGATCCATCCGAAAATATGGGAACTGTTATGTATATGCCAATTAAAGGTAAAACCAGAAACCCCTCTTCTCACCAGATTGCAATCCTCAATTCATCCCAGTGGCCTACGAAACATATCTGACAACCAAAGCGGGTCCTATTTTAATACCCTTTCCTCTGTACAACAAAGTGATTTTCAGTAACAATCATGAAATGATTGATTTCAAATACATTTGACATATGAACCAAAAATTTTACTTACTGAACTAAAATAATACATTTCACAGTTTACATTTATTCTTTCACTGTTTTACATTTTAAACATGAATGCTTTTGGGGAGGGGGAAGTTTCCTCCTCTACGCCTCTTGAGTTTTTGTGGCTGAACTAATACTAAAACTGACACAAGACAGATGAACAGGAGAAAAAGAAACACATTTTAATTTATGAGCACAGAGGTCTCATAGAAATAGGACCCAAGAAGTGCCCAAAGCAGGCAGCTCTTATACTTTTTAGACAAAGGAACAATACATTTGTGAGGAATCGACAGGACAAAGCAATTTAGGCTTTGGGTGCTCAATGAGTGAGGAGTTTAAACAGAGTCTGGGCTTGGGGTGGTAAATTAAAGAAGTAACAAGGTTTGTTGATAAGGGCTTTTCGCCTCAGATTCCCTATCTCTGGTGAAAAGAGTCTCCTTCTACCTCCAAATGCAGGGAGTGTACTTTTCACACGAGATTTATATCCTGCTTTCAGGGAGAGGAAAGTCAGAGTGTCCCTCTTGCATTGGCCATTTCTTGAGTAACTTTAATTCAAAATAATCAGTGTACCATTGGGGCACATTTTGGGGAGGCCCACCCTGAGCCCCAACACTGGTCACATAGAATGACAGAACTGAAATAACTCTAGTTCCATTTCTTCTTTATAATCTTCCCTGGGCTAGCATGTTTATTTCAAATCCACTGTTTAAATGCAGGAACATATAAAGAAATATATAAAGTACCACGAGGTTGGAGCCAGGATGCTGAACTGAATGCAGGTAGCTGAATCCCCACATATGGCGGATGGGAGCAACGGCTCAACAAATCAACCTCCATGTAGAATGCAGTGTTCACTAAAGGATCAGTAATAAAAACACCAAGAGCACCACAGTAATTATGGAGTAGCCCAACAAAAGATTTTTTCAGAGAGGAGTTTTTAGCACTAGCATGATGTAGAATTGTTGCCATGTGATAATAGGAAAGAAAAAAGAGAGGACAACTTTTGATCCATTTCATTATTGCTTTTAAATTTCCTACAACCAATTCACCTCGTTCTTGTCACCTCCACTGGGCCACCCTATGTTGACATTCTGGAGCCTGGACCACTCTTCTGAAAGCCAGAGCACTGGATGGCCATCACTGACCATGGAAATTTGTCATGAGAGGCCACATTGTCACTCTGGCTTTCATCCCTGATCTCTTTATTCACACCCATCTTTCTAAGAGAAATGCATAAAAATGGAATTGCCTGGCTTGGGGGAAGTAACCTCCCAAAAGGATCCTTTTCAGGTGAAGGGAGAGAAATGGTATTCATGGCACCAAGCCAGGTGACAAGGGCAACCTGGAATGAGGATGAAAGTGTTCTGTGCATGAATTGCTGCTCTAGAAACAAAATGGCTGGGACTGAGGTCTAATGGAGGAATACACTGTTCTTCTCTCCAGTAATGACTAGATAAAGTTGTTGTTTGAAAATCTGACAATTAAATGCAGATAGAAATAATGCTATGTGGGAAAGGGACTAACATTTCTTGAGCACCTACTGTGTGTATCAGTACTCTCCTCACTTATCTTCTTTAATCCTCCTAGACATTATTTCTAGTCTATAGTATAAATATTTTGAAGGTTAGAAGAGGGAGTTTACACACATCAGAAGTTATCACTTCACTGTCCAACTTCTAGTACCAATTGTCTTAATTTGGACTCCTCCAGAAGCAAACCTTGAAATGAGGTTGAGAGTGCATTTTAGAGTTTACTTAGGAAGTGATCTCAGGAAACTGGGAAAGGAGTGAAGAAGTGAAAGAGAAAAACGAAGGCAGAAAATAAAGGATGCTTTATCAAAGATGTCACCAGCTTCAGCAATATAGCTGAATTCCAGCGTAGAATTCACGCCTTGGTGTTCTATCTGAGGGGCTAGGGAGCTGGGATATTGACTCTGTAACCCTCTTCAGTGGTTGGCACAGGGCGGGTCCAGACACAGGGGAGGCATTTGTTCTCTAGCACTTCTGACCTGCCCCTTGATGAAGCAGAGCAGTGATGCAGACAGATGCTGGCAGTTGGAAGTTGGTGGCTCTCACCAAAGCAGTGAAGCCTAAGGAGCTAGGAGTGGGCAGCAACAGCATCTTCCAAAGGTACCAGAATTTTCAAGGACCTGACTTAACCCAACAAATCCTGGTCCCCTCGGAGGCTGGTGTGTATATATTTTTTTACTTTTTATTTTAGAAGTTACTTATTTACTTTTTTTTTTTTTTTTTTTTTGTTTGCGGTACGCGGGCCTCTCACCGCTGCGGCCTCTCCCGCCGTGGAGCACAGGCTCCGGACGCGCAGGCCCAGCGGCCACGGCCCACAGGCCCAGCCACTCCGTGGCATGCGGGATCCTCCCAGACCGGGGCACGAACCCGCGTCCTCTGCATCGGCAAGCGGACTCCCAACCACTGCGCCACCAGGGAAGCCCACTTATTTACTTTTTAAATATTACATCTATCTACATGGTTCAAATATAAACTTAAAAAATTTAAATGGGGACACAGAGAAATGATTTCTCCCATTTCTCTCTTCAGATACCTATTTTCTAGCTCACTCCTTACAGGGTACCACTATTACTCATTTCATAGTTTCATATATATTCTTCCAGAGATTATATTAAATATAAATATATAGTCTACCTCCCTCCTATTTGTACAAAAATGATAAAAAAATATGTATTTATATGTATTATGTTTTTAAATTATTAGTATTTATAAATATATATTTAGATAATGATATTAAATATATATATAAATATATCATTATTCTCTATCAGGTTTTTTCTACCTAACAATATGGTGGTTACCTTTCTCTATCAGTATTTCAGCATATCAGCTGCATAGTAATCCAACAGCTAGTTGAAAAATAATGCATTTAAGTAGTTTACTAAGAATAGACAATTAGTTTTCCATCATTTGTTATAACAAAGATTATTCTGGGAATAACTTTAAAGACAAGTCTTTTCACATATATGAAAGTGTATCTCCATGGGTAAGTGTATCTATAAAATGAATTTCTAGAGGTAGAATTGCTGTGTCAAAGACAGTAGGTATTTTCAATTTTGATAACTATCGCCAAATTGTGCTTCTAAGAGTTTTAAGGAATTAAAGCTCTCTAAATATTTGAAGGAATTTTCTATTATCCCTCCTTTCTGTAAGGAAATCTTGACTTCTTTAAATTGGTGGGACAGGTGAGTTAACACTTCTAGAAAATATCCTTAGTCTCTAAAATACTCAATGACATTTTAAAATTATCAGTGGCATTCTTTATGCTAAAGAACCATCCAAGACAAAATTAAAATAATTTAGTTGCTACTGTGCATAAATATTTGACATGACCCTTGGGGGGGAAAAACATTCTATTTTTAGAGGATAAATATGGAAAAATTTGACAGCTTTTTCTTAAAAACAAAAGTCCATTTTGGCGTGTCTGTTCTGACAGATCATGTGTTAGTTTGGTGGGATAAAACCATCTGTGTGAATCCTCATATTTTGAACAGCACCCATAATAAATACTGCAATTGGTAACAATTCTGAACAGAACCATTTCTTCATCAGGATTTGAGTTTAACAGCAACAATAACAAATCAGTTGCTATTTTGTTGCTGCCAAAGAATTATTTTCCATAAACTTAAGCATTCTAGAGACTTTTCTTTATGATGCTGTTGACATCATTGTCAGAATCTATCAAAAAGCAGGTGGCAAAAGGAAACTTTTAATGCGTTTTCTTTGATTTAGATGAGTCACCCTCACTAACCACTTCTTTCGGAAAAAGGAAACTATTTTTTTACACTCTCCTCAGGCTGAAAAGATAGTCTATAGCATGCACACCAAAATCTTTCTCTTTCCACCTGCAAGACTGATTAATCTACAGCATAAAAAATGTAAATCTTTGGGGATCTTGTCACTTTTATGGTCTGTAGAAGATGAATTCAAGCAGGATTTCAATATTGCTTGGGCCTCTGGCCCCAAAATAATATAGCCGTGTCACCAGGGGAAAGTCTGAGGGAACAGGCTGTGCTATAATAGTTTACAGATTCATAAAAAGTATTGATCAAGCTTTGTCTCCTGTAGTTCTAAATAGAGTATTAAAGGATTTTATCTTCTAGACTAGAGCAGCCCAATAATGCTAAGCATGGCAATGAACAAAAGCATGAAAATCAAATACAACCAACAAACACAAAAGCATCTGGCTTTATGTTTAACTCAACTACCATCAAGTTAATGGTGCAGTCCTGTAAAGCTTTTCCTTTTAATTAAATAATTAGCCCTTTTCTGAAGGACAGCTTTATGCTTGGCCACACTGGCTGTTTGTAAAAGCAGAGCTGACAGCCATGCCAAGGCAGAATAATTTGTACAGCTTCAACAAGATTCCAAAAAGCCATCCACCCACTTCCTTTCTGGTTAGAATCTCCTGTCCATTTCCCTAAATTTCTACTGGTAGATTGAGAAGTGAAATACTACTGACAACATCAACACGGCAATGGTGTTGACATTTCAACCTGGTTCCAATTCTCAAATTCAAAGATAAGACAATTCTGGACTCATGTTTTCTGAAAAAGTCTTTCAACAAAGCACAGTAACGTTTAATTTTTATTTAATTTTCTGAAATTGTAACTCTGGGTTTTTTTCCCGCAGGTAATGCAATGTAACTTTTGCCATTGACCCAGAAGTTCACTGCATTGCTAAGATTTTATTTCTCTTTGGTTAACTATCCTTTGAGTTTTAGAGGTTTTTGTAGATATTTTCTTTGGGTGGGAAGAGATCCAGATCAGAAGGTTAAAGTTCTCTCACCATTCTGTGACAAGAAAATTTCAGATATACGAGGGAGATATTTCAGATCATATAATATTTGAACTATTATAAATGGATATAAATTTTGTAAATAAATTTATAGTGTTAGTTATTGCAAAAATCCAGAAGTCTCTGATCCTCTTGATGTGGAAGAAAATAGAAAGACATCAGTCTACTTGCAAATATAACACCTAACACCTAATTTACAAAGATGTGTTTCCTCACATGAAGATAGTCTTGCAGAAGAGGGATGATTCTATAGTTTCTTCCTTCAGGAGGAATTGGTGAGTAGGGGAGGTCTGAGGTACTGGGAATTCTCTAGAAAAGGCACATCTCCTTATTGTTTTGTCAGTCAAAGACCTAAATCCTAATTGCTAAAAAAGTTACTTGCATTTTTGCAACACTTACTATTCAATAGTGGTTAATGGGTATTTAAATGTTTCTCTGATTAAATTGGGAAAACAATCTTCATTATAAATGAATTTCTGAAAGAGGCTTTCAACAGAGCATAGGGACAGGTAGTGACAGCTTGTTTACCTCCACAGACGACAGAGATGTCATTTTTTTCAATAGTCATTTTATGGTAAATTCAGGTTATAGTTTTTATTTTATTGTTGATGAAACCAGGCTTCTTCCTGGGTCCACATGAAAGAATAATTTCTAACTACATTGAGCTCAGAGATTATCTTTTATCCTGAAGAAATAAATTTGCCATCAAATAATGCTTTTTTTTTTTTTTTTCTTTTGCCGTACGCAGGCCTCTCACTGTAGTGGCCTCTCCCGTTGCGGAGCACAGGCTCCAGATGCGCAGGCTCAGTGGCCATGGCTCACGGGCCCAGCCGCTCCGCGGCATGTGGGATCTTCCCGGACCGGGGCACGAACCCGTGGCCCCTGCATCGGCAGGCAGACTCTCAACCACTGCGCCACCAGGGAAGCCCAATGCATATATTTTTAATGGAAAAATAAATATTACTTCAAGAAATAAATCCTTCATTCTTAAAGACATACTCTGAACTTCAGGTGAACAATGAATTAACAACATCCATAACTTTACTAACATAAAAAATTACCATAAAGATGCTTAAACAGTGCAATAATGTGGTATACAGATTCCTTAGAAAAATTTTGCTGCTTTCAATAAAGTTTTTAATCATTTCTATGAAAGTAGCTACAGAAATGAATATTTTTGAAAAGATAGCTTTTGAGTTGTAGATTGTACACACACTATATAAGAAGACATATAGCCTGGATTAAGTTTCCTTTGCTGTAAAATGAGAAAGTTAAGCTAGAGATTTTCCAGGATTCATCTAATTCTATGACTAGTCTCATCACAAGAACATTCGCTATTATGCTTTATGGTCCAGGGACTTGTCTTGGATATCTCAGAGGAGAAGGTGTAGCTGTGTTCCTACTTGCCTTTTGGCCTTTGGAGGCAAAATTAATCAGGTCAAGGTCAGACCACTAGCTCCATAGGGGAATCCATGGTTCCACTGGAAATCTGCCTTGAGGAGGTTCTGTATTTTCTCATATTTCAGGAAGACATCTGTCCAACGCACAGATGTGTAGAAATCCAGAGCCCTGGGCACACATTCTCAAACCAGGCTTCTGACTTTCAATATCCCTCGCTTGACTGGCAGTGAACATTCTTGGAGGGGAAGGTAGGGAATTATGCACATAGTTTGTTGGCTGTCCATGGCTTCTTTTGAAATGTAATCACTAGCAGTGCACAGGGGGGAAAAATGCCCATCAATGGACATCACGGGCTCCTAGAACATGTCCAAAACTAAGAGAAATGTGATCTCTTGCTTCCAGGAAGTGCCATGAAGTGACAGCAGAAACTGCTAAAGGACTAGTAGTTCCAACAACTTCTTTCCATCTGCTGAGCATTTTGATATTGTAATTTATTCTACCTGCTTGGCTAAAATTTCTCTGGCTTAATAATTAGGAGTTGTTTAATTCCATGGTTAGTTACTAATTTTATTACTTAAGTTTCAGAGAAGCGTAGACCCGTTAGCCTGAGTTAGAAGTCACAGCCTTTTCAACAGATTTGGATTTCTCTGAAGGTTACTTATAGATGGAAAGTTCCTTTTGTTTCATCCAACATCCTGACTATTTATGCTAAGCCACTTATGGGAAATACATATCATTCTGTGTGATTGCCCTCTCAGTAGCTAAAGCGAAGGCAAAAAGGGAAATATTTGATATGGTATTCATGTGTCCTTTTTGGTAATTATTATGATTTAATAGTAATTTTGACAAAAAGATTAATTTACTACTTGTTTTTTCTGGAATACTTTCTTTTTATAATAGACTAATTCCACACTGCTACAGATAACCTCTACCTGACCTGTAGCTTCTCCTTTTTACATATCCAAGTGAATCACTCTCTTACTGTTTAGACTGGAAAGTGGAGGAAACACAAAGATTTTTACTTTTACTTTGTTTCTTTTGCATCAGAAAATTAGTATTTGGTAGATACAGCAAATAAATAACAACAAAACAAAAAAATACATATATGTGAATATTAAACCTTAACAATCTAAAGTTACAGAAGATTAGAATATAAAACCAAAACAATAATTTTAACAGAAGTTTGCAATTGTTTATTCTATTTAATAATTATAAAATATAACAATGCAAGACAAATTTATTTAGAATGCAGAATATATCACAGTGAAAATGGGTCTTTTCTTTTAACACATAAAATATTCCCTTCCAAAAGTGCAAAAGAATTCTAACTTAGAAGAGTTGCATAGGGTAAATTGGAAGCTAAATAGTTTAAAATATTTCAGCTTATATAATCAGGAGGGAAAAGATCTATGGCTGAAGAATGATCAATACCATTCAATGGATTATCAGAATCCTGAGTCATTTGTTCTGATACTTTATGTACATGCCAGCCTTTGTCAGTCAGCAAACATTTGTCAATAAATAGATTGCAAGAAAAAACAGAAAGAGAGAATAACAAACCTTGGTTTACTTTATTCATTCTACTTTCTGGCTTTACTCAAACTTCACTTTCATTGTTTCATAAAGGAAAATCCTTCCTTATCTTTCACCTGCCCTCACCTGTTCCATCTTTACATGACACATGGCACTCCTATGACTTGTCTTAAAATCCTGCAATCCTGCTTTGAAGTTAAAGAGAGACAGATAGAAAGAGACAGGGAGAGAGACTGATTTTCTAAGACACTATATGGGGACTATACAGAGGAGTTTTAAGTATTTGATATAGGGATAAATTTTTGAAACAGTACATAAAGTATTGAAATAGGTGTTTTGTGTTTTGTTTTTGTCCATCTATCTTCTTACCTATGAAAAGTTTTTCTTTCTCTCTCCAAAACTAAAAGCTTAATTGCATTGAAGAAGCTTATGAGAAAAATAATAGGAGAAATAAGTTTTTCTTTGGAAATGGCCTCATGATTCCCATTTACTATTAATAGCATAAAAGAATTTAGCTCCTTAAGGGAACAAGCCATGCACGCCTATGTTTTTAGGATGGGTGTGGGATTTTTTTATGCACCATTCAGAGAAACATATGTCACTTTTTTAAAGATGTAAAGGTGTTTTATGGTGTGTGCCTGAGCTCTAATAATATCCAAAGAATTCAAGACAAGTAGAATGTCAAGACAATAGGTAACTAATTAATTACTTTAGGTATTTCTTAGATGTCTACTCTGTGCTATATTAATTTCTATAACAGCTCTCTCTGAGATAGTTAGCAAAGTTCTAATTTTCAGAGTAGAAAGCTAAACTTTATCTAATTTCACTCTTTCCATGAAACCATGCTGCTTTCCTAAATAAGCAAAACTTCAGCCTATGCAGAAGGATAGGGCAAAATATAGCCTGTGCCAGACCCAAACAGGGAAAAGGCCTCCTTCATATAGCATTTTGCTGTGAGGGCACTTAGATATCTGTCCTCCTTGAGGTGCTATGTCTCTAGTGTAAATGATGGTTAGGCTCCCTGAGGTCACATAGCATTACCTTGCAAGAGATACTTGCCGGAAATTTTATAAATGCATTAAAAGAAATTGCTGTTAGAAATTCAGTTCGCACTATGGACCATATAATTTACTCTCCAACTAAACTAAACATAATATCAGAGCCAGATCTCAGAAGGCAATAGTAAGATGCCCCTGAAACATGGGAATAGGTTGTTAATATGTAGCTGAGGAGACAACTGATCCAGTATCCATAAGTGTATCTATCATTCGTGACCAAGATTAATTGGTAAAAGAGGTTGCTGGAGCTTAATCAATGATATTAATCCATTATAAAAAAGAGGATGAGCCAGTAGAAGAAGGTTGTGTGTCTAGAATTCAGGAGGAAATTATAGTGGTGACAGATGAGGGAAGGGGAAACGAGAAAGTCTGAAAATTTGTATCCCAGTCTTCAATAATGGCCCAGGAAAGAGGGCATCGTGATAAACCTGAGTCCATGATTCAGGCTATTTGTCAGGTGGATGCCTTTTTGATAAATCAACTCTCACAGCATGGTCCTCCACTAGCCACAGGGAGAGTGGCTAAATAAACCACTTGGCTTCTTTCCATAGTTACCAAACAACAGCCTGAAAATAATATGAATTATTTTGTATGCTTTCCTAGCTTTCAGTCTTATTCTGTCTGGGCAGCTATATTTCTTGTTGAAAATAAATAGAGTTACATTTGAGTTTTTACAGGCACACTGTCTTATCAACTCTCGATGCTTTAAAGAAAATAAAATTTCTGGGTGTAAGCTCAGGACTAGTATAACTATGATGGTCATTTCAAATAATGCCATTCTGAAAGGTGCAGTCTGACTTTATATGTCTGGTGTATAAAGCATGATATATATATTTTCAGACCAACATTGTTCTTCCTCACCTATACCTTATGTGTCTTTGAAGCTCAGCCATCAGTCTACACCACATACCATCAGTCTATACCTCCCTATATCCCTTCTCATCATTTCCTCCTACTGATCTTCCAGAAATTTGGTGTTCAGCTGATAGCCTTCCTTTCAACCATACATTCTGCTGCAGCCTGACAAAGTGCTCTTTGGATAAGAATGAGGCAAAACTAATGATCCAGGCTCAGTTTAAGGTAGAGAAGAACTTTGCTTAAAAGAAAAATGTAACCAAGCAGTACAAAAATTGTTGGTGAGAGATATAGATGAGATGCTTTGGGTACCTGATGGAGAGCCAGGAACCTGCCTTAGGTTGGCTGGTTTGGGGGCTGCAAGGCTGGAGCAAAGAAGACACCAGCACTCACTCTACATCCATGGAAGACGTGGGGACTGTGTGTTCTAGTTCCCAATGTGTCAGCAGGATGGCTGTGGCATGGCTTGCCACTTCATCCACCCAACAGCCACTTCATTTCTAAATTGTGAGAAATAAAAGTACAGTCTGAGATTCCCCTATGGTTCCTGCTTTAGTCTTAGCCAGAGAGCATCCATTCAGGTGAGTGTAGGCTGAGCTCTTCTTACTGCAGTTGCAGCCTGATTTGGGAAGAATGTAGCTCTATTGGCACCTCCAGGGTTGAACTGATATAACACCAATGTGTCCCAATTTTCCCTTTTTCCAAAAGTTAATACAATACATAAGGACATTGATGTACCAACTAAACACCCTTAATATTGAGAATTAAATAGAAATTTACTCATCCAAAGCTGGAAAATGGCACGTATTACCCACAATGCGATTGCCAATCATGCTGCCTGAAGAATGGGATCACATAAGTAGTAAAAACAAACAAACAAACCTCTGATTCACCTTATCAAAATGCCAGTTTTGATGGTCATTCAACTATTTCATATCTGGCCATTTGCTGTGCAGATTTTCAGTCCATCTGCTGTTTGTGGTAAGCAGAATTCTAAAACAGCTCACAAGATTCCTAGCCCCTGATATACACACACCATGTCCCAGTTATTTTTGAAACACTAATTGAGGTAATGCTGAGAAAGGGATTTTGCAGATATAATTAGTTCCAAAATGAGTTGACAATCAGATAAAAAGATTATCTAGGTGGGCCTGCCCTAATTTTATGAGCTCTTTAAATGTGACTCCAGAGGTCAGGTAGAGAGAGAAAGAGAAGTCACAGGGATTTGAAATGCAATAAGAAATCAACATGGAAGAGATTCTCTGATGCTGGCTTTAGAGATTAAGGGGACCACATGTAAGAAATGTGTGTATCCTTTAGGAACCAACAGTGGCCCCCAGTTGAGAGCCAGCAAGGAAATGGGGATCTCAGCCCACAGGGAACTGAATTCTGCCAATGGAAGTGGACCCTGAGCTCCAGATGAGAATGAAGCCAGGCCAACACCTTGTTATCAGCCTAGGGGACGCTGAGCCCAGAACCCAATGAGCCAGGCTCAGACTTCTGACCTACTGAACTGTCAGCTAATAAATGGGTATAGTATCAAGCTGGTAAATTTGTGGTAATTTGTTACACAGCCATAGAATATGGTTGAACTATTTTTTTCCTACCAATTTATCATGAAGATTCTATAGTTTGCCTTTCAGTTTACTTTTTAAAGCTATTGCCAGGAATTGAGTTCAAAACTGAATTCTACACGTGGAAGATGGTGGTAGAGTGAGAATGTAAGGAGAATATCTTGAGTCCACAGTATTTCCATATAAGACCTTATAGCTCTTATAATGATTCCTGAGAACTTCATTTTTAAAGGCAAGAGAAATCATGACCTAGTCTTTTCTGCAAAAATAAAATATAAACCAAGTTTTTAATTTATTAAATATACAAAAGCTTTCTCTGAAAGCTTTGGTAAAATGATTAGTTCATCATATGGTTCTAAGTATTTGGCCTATTTATATTTAACAATTTTTAAGCCATATATTTCCTTTTCTAAAATATATAATATATTAACTATAATTCTGTATTATATGTATATTTGGGGTTAAACTTAACCATATAAGAAGTGGTCAGTGGAATGTTAATTTAGCACATAATATTATTTATTGTTGAAACTTTTCAATTCAGTGGGGAATATATATAAATACTTTTCTTTTTGGCCATGCTGTGCAGCTTGCCGGATCTTAATTCCCCGACCAGGGATCGAACCTGGGCTCCCTTTGATGCAACATGGAGTCCTAACCACTGGACTACCAGGGAATTCTTTCTGGGGAATATTTTAGATACTAATGTAGGTGAAGGCATATATAAGGAAAAACTGATATTACCAAGAATTAAGACAGTAATGAGCTAGTACTCCCAGGATATAATCACTGATGGCATAAATGTTCACGGATTTTCAAAAAATGAAAAAAATAAAGTCAAAAAAAATAAATGGTTTCTTCTACTAGTGTATGGAAAAAATAAATGTTAGTCACCAGTGTATTATGATAGTAAAAAAATAGAAGGATAATGTCATCAAGGACACAACACGTTATCCACTGATTAAACCCCTTTAGGGACAAATAAACACACAAAAATGACCAGAATAGGGCCTCCCTGGTGGCGCAGTGGTTGAGAGTCCGCCTGCTGATGCAGGGGATACGGGTTCGTGCCCCGGTCTGGGAGGATCCCATATGCCGCGGAGCGGCTGGGCCCGTGAGCCATGGCCGCTGAGCCTGCGCATCCAGAGCTTGTGCTCCGCAACGGGAGAGGCCACAACAGTGAGAGGCCCGCGTACCGCAAAAAAAAAAAAAAAAAAAAAAATGACCAGAATAAAGTCTGCGAGAGAAAAAAATGTGGATGAAAACATAGTAACTACCTGCAAACATTTGAACATTAAACCGGAAATGGAGCTGTTTATCACTCCATGCCAGCTACAACTGAAAGATTATAGGAATTTACAAAGGAGATTTTTTTTTTTTTTTTTTTTTTTTTTTGTTGCGGTACGCGGGCCTCTCATTGCTGTGGCCTCTCCCGTTGCGGAGCACAGGCTCCGGACGCGCAGCCTCAGCGGCCATGGCTCACGGGCCCAGCCGCTCCGCGGCATGTGGGATCTTCCCGGACCGGGGCAGGAACCCGTGTCCCCTGCATCAGCAGGCGGACTCTCAACCACTGCGCCACCAGGGAAGCCCTACAAAGGAATATTTTAATTTAATCTTATGTAAGTCTTCAGTAGATTAACTATTCTCTTTGGGATTTGAGGAACTTAATGATATAGATTTGCTTAGGCTGAATACCTTTATAATCCTAGTCAAATTCAGTGGTTTTTAAAAGTCTTTACTGCTGTCATATCTTAAACATCTCTAAAAATGTTATTTCCCTAAACACATTCTTTCCATTAAAAAATATTTTTGCAGATCTTTTATGTTTCTCATAACCCTTTTGGATATTTCTGGAACTAGGGCAATTTTTTTCAAGTCACCAAGGTGATAATCAGTGCAAAAACTTAGAAATTTAGTAAATAATATCCTAAAAAAAACAGATAATATATTTCTCTGTACCAAGCACTGCTATCAATATCATTATCAAAAGAGAATGTAGTATCTTACTCATAGTTCAATGCATACTGGACTGCCTGAAAAGTAGATAAAGGAAAACATATTTATGTGCTAAGGATCATAAAGATAGCATTTGCAAGAATTTTTCACTTGTATTACAAGTGTGAAGAACTGTTAAGTTCATTACTGGAGTACCATACCAACTATAAGGGGTTATTGGGAATTATTAATTTTTTACGTTGTTATGTGATTTTATTCTTGCTTAAGACTAGCATGATAAAGCGAAGTTGCAAACATATAATGGAAATCTATTATCACTAAAGGTAAATTATTTTTAAAAGGCAGATGATTAATTCACCCAGCAGATATTTATTTGGGGCCAACTAATTGACAGGCTCCATTCAAATCACTATAAAAACTACGTCTATCTTCCATGAACTTTCTAACAATGGCAGTTTCAGCGATAAACAAAAGCTTGACTGAAATTCCTGAAAGGTTATGACAAGTTTAAAGTTCAACTTTTGTTGACAAGCTGAGCTATGTATATTCTGAAGTTCAGTCTGATGTAGCACTACCTGCATCACACTGGCAAGTTTCCTGTAGATTACGTCTCCCTTTTCCTACTTTCCCCCATTCCCACTGCTAAGGCATTTGTTCAGGCCACTCCCATCTCTTGCCTAGATTAGTGCAATGGTCCCCTCCAGCCTTGAGCATTTTGCACCCTCTACCAGTGTGTGCTTTCTGAGGTGTTATTCCCTTGCTTATTACCTCATTCTCCCCATTGCTTTTGGAATAAAGTTCAGATTCCTTAAAATAACACACAAGACCCCTGCTAACATTTGCCACCTCATATTCCTCACTCCACTAAGCTGCTTTTTGTTCTGCAAACACACCATGCTCTTTCTCAGCCCTGGACATCCTCCGATACTTTTTCTTGTGACAAAAAAGTCCCCCGTTCTTCATTCCCCCTCTTTGTTCCCAATCCTACTCTCCAAATATGAATTTAGTCACCACTTCTGGAACTTTCCTTGATGCTCCCTGACCACTCTCCCAAGGTTAGGTGACCCTCCAGTCTTCTTCTCTAGCATTTCTTACTAACACGGCTGCTTCCCCTTGCTCTCCCCCAGAAGACATTCATTTCCTTGAGACCCTGTGCTGTCACATCCCCTACACCAAACATGGTGCCAGGACCACAGTAGACATCCAATAAAGATGTTTAATGTGAGAAATAAATGACTGAATCAAATCATCAGGGTGGACTCTGCTTTCTTATCTGCTAAATAATGTGATCGAACTGGGAATAGATTTATCCTTTGGGAGGTAAGTCTGTCTAGGTACAGAGGAATCCAGGTAGGATGGCATACTAATGGGGAACATTGAGGAAAGTTTAATAAGTGGATGATTTACAAAGGTGTGGACAGCTTTTAAGAAGATCATCCAGGAAGACAGTAGAACCCCAGGGCTAGTGAAGAGGATTGAAAAGGTATGGAAGTATCACATTTAGGCCTAGAAAGGAGAAGGGATGGAATGGTCCTAGGGTTCAGAGGGTAGAGGGTTGGGTTGTGACCTTTGGAAGAATATTTTAGTGACCCCTTGACAACCTGGGAGGCGGAAGTCGAGGGTATAAGGCTCTTCTCCTCTCTTGCCTCTTCCTCTCTGACCTGTGCCAGCATCTCACTGGCAGAACCCAGCCGGAAGCCAGAGGACAAGGAGATCTGAAGATGTGGTCCATACATGCCTGCCCTCTGACACTGGGCAGGATGGGGAGGTGACATTTGGATGTGGAGCGGCAAACAGAAAATACCCACCACAGTGATCTAATATTTCAAGAGTTGGCAAATAATAACAATGTTTAAACCGTGAATCGAGACAGTGAACTATTTAGGTGGGAAAAATTCTGCCAGAGGGGAATAATTAGTAAATTACTGTAATTAGTAAATTTCAAATTAGTGATTAAATAAATAATAAAAATTATTTAATAATCTGACCTTATAATGTAAAGGTTAAAGTGACTTTGCTCCATATACTCCTTTTCCACGATGCATGTTTCTAACCTTTTCATTCCTGGTCCAAACACCACATGGTAAGATAATTCCATCACTCTCTTGAAGTCTTCCTTGAAACCATTGCTATGCCCTTGCATTATAGAAAAACAGGGGTCTGTAGGTATCGCAGACTTTATTTAAATTGTTACAAGAAACTAGAGATGTTGAATAGGGCAGTTCAAAGGGGCAGACTATGGGATTCTGCAAGTTTATATTGCATGAAAGTTGTGAGGTTCAAAGTTGAGTGGGGCTTAGTGAGGTTCAATCTGCATAAATAAAATTTTTATTATCTTTTCTTTTAATTTTCAGATTTCTTACCCTCTGTTATGGGCTGAATTATATCCTCCCCAAAACCTATAGGTTGAAGTTCTACCCTCAGGACTTCAGAATGTGCCTATATTTGCAGGTAGGGTCTTTAAAGAGGTAATTAAGTTAAAATGAGGTCATTAGGGTGAGACTTAATCCAATAAGACTGGTGGTTCTTTTAAGAGAATATTACGACACAGATATGGAGGGAAGACGATGGGAAGACATATGCAGAAGATGGCCACCTACAAGCCAAGGAGAGAGGCCTTAGGAGCAACCAACCTTGCCAAACCTTGATCTTGGACTCCTAGCCTCCGGAATTGTGAGACACTACATATCAGTTTAAGCCAGCCAGCCTGTGGTACTTTGTTAAGGCAGCTCTAACAGCGCCCCCTCACCCCCCAGGCCACCATCACATCTCCTGCAATTTTTAAGCTGACAAATTTCCTGCATAACTCTAGGATTCATTTTCTCCCATGAATTATGTCACCTCAGGGTCTTGGACAGCCCACAATTTTATAACATGATTAAAGCAACAGCAAAATGGTGAAAAAAGATCTCAAATACCAGGAACACAGCCAACGTTCTTCAGGCCATGAGCTAGGGCCTGCTGTTTCCTGTCATCAGGGGGTCTGTGGGATCCAGTTCGTGGGTGTGCAGCTCCAGCTGGGTACTTTTCTTTAACAAATAGTAAAACCAAGCAAGTCTCAGAGTTGCTATTTTTCAAGGTGTAAAAGCCCAAAGAGGTCCACAATTTCAGTGGGAATGCCAATGATAATGGTTGAAAGAGACCTGGAGAAATCTTCCCTTTTCAGATCACTTTAGCCAAATCAAAGATCCATTCATAATCATATGCAAAACCTCACCAGAATTAATTATAAGATTGATCCTAAATTTAACCATACACTTATATGGTGGTTTATGATTTTTGTTAAAGACGTAAGCTAGACACAAAAATAATTGACTTGCTATATTGTGTGTGTGTGTATGTGTGTGTGTGTCTCTGACATAAGGGGTTCTCATGTTATGATTAATAAACTATTTCCACACACTTAAAGGTAGGCCCACATAGAGAGCATTCTTCAAGGAGAAATTATTCTATTTTAAAAGATGTTTCAGTCCTTGAAACAATAATACAACCTCTGTGTTAATTTGAACTATTGTTTACTTACATCCACTATTAAGAAATACAAATCTGACTATTCTTAAAACCATTTGGCAGCTTCCCACCACACATAAAGTGTGAAGAACCTAGGGATAAAACAGGAATAAAGACACAGACCTACTTGAGAATGGACTTGACGATATGGGGAGGGGGAAGGGTAAGCTGTGACAAAGCGAGAGAGGCATGGACATATATACACTACCAAACGTAAGGTAGATAGCTAGTGGGAAGCAGCCGCATAGCACAGGGAGATCAGCTCGGTGTTTTGTGACCACCTAGAGGGGTGGGATAGGGAGGGTGGGAGGCAGGGAGACGCAAGAGGGAATCGATATGGGAACAGATGTATATGTATAACTGATTCACTTTGTTATAAAGCAGAAACTAATACAACATTGTGAAGCAATTATACTCCAATAAAGTTGTAAAAAAAAAAAAAAAGAAAGAAAGTGTGAGTGCTTTATCATGTCCACGAGCTCTCTATGAACTGAGCCCTTTGATTTTTAGCCTTAGCTTATGAGGACTCATCCTGCCACCCACAGTCCATTTGGCTTTCTTTCTGTTCCCTAAATACACCAAACTCTTTTCCATCTCAGAGCGTTTGCACATTCTGATCCTTCTGCCCAGAAAACTGTTCCCAAGGGTTTTGACTTAATTTACTCCTTCTCATCTTTGAGGACTCAGCTCACACATCACCTTCTTTCTTGAACTTCTACCTCAGTGCCCTTTCCCCCCTATTAACTATCATATAACCCTTGTTATTTCCTTCATAGAAACTTTCAGTCTTACATATCATGTTTATTTATTTTGTGTACTTACTTAGTATCCTCTTCTTACTAGAGTGTAACTGGCATAAAGGCAGAGATCTTATTTTTCTTGTTTACATACTTATCCAAAGAGGCAGCTGTGGACACGGGAGTTGCTCAATAAATATCTGATAAATAAACAGACAAAAGATATGGTTTCCAAATATACATGTGTGTAATATTATATGATCCTTGATGCTGTCAATCTCAGCCCATTTTTTTTTCTTTTTCTTTTTCTTTTTTTAAGATGTTGGGGGTAAGAGTTTATTAATTAATTTATTTATTTTTGCTGTGTTGGGTCTTTGTTTCTGTGCGAGGGCTTTCTCTAGTTGTGGCAAGCAGGGGCCACTCTTCATCGCGGTGCGCGGGCCTCTCACTATCGCGGCCTCTCCTGTGGCGGAGCACAGGCTCCAGACGTGCAGGCTCAGTAGTTGTGGCTCACGGGCCTAGTTGCTCCGCGGCACGTGGGATCCTCCCAGACCAGGGCTCGAACCCGTGTCCCCTGCATTAGCAGGCAGATTCTCAACCACTGCGCCACCAGGGAAGCCCCTCAGCCCATTTTCTTTAAAATATTTTTCAGTGTTTAAAATTTTGCAGACAGCTTAAATAATGCTAGATTACTTGGTCTTTTCCATAAATCTTATTTTAAGTTTAACTTGATTCTGTCAATAAATAAATCATGCTTGCCTATAGTATGCCAGGCACTATACTTGGCACTTAATATGACCATGTAGTGTTCCTTCCAATTCTCTTTCCATTTTTCAGAATTCTCAGAGATTATGAAGCTATTAGAGATTATGAATTATCAGAACAACTTATAAGAATCTTCCCAAAATTTGCTGACCCTCAATACTTTTGCCTATAAATTGGAGATAGTCAATACCAAGCCTCCACACCTCTAATTCTGTTGGTATTGTAGTTCTATTTTCATTAACTTATGCTCCTAGCACCTCTTTGTATTTATACAGTGGATAAAAGTCATCAATGATGATGCCACATCCTATTTAGTCCTCTCTTTTATTTTCCTGCAGACAAGAAATATACAGCAGGAAAGAGATGGTTTGAGGAAAAGCATTTTTTCTCATGCAGGTACAATTTAAATTTTAAAATGAATGTTTAAAAGAGGCCAGTTTAATCTGCTGAAGAGACAGGCTACCTAAGGTAGGTAATGGTACCTATAAATATTTACTAGTTATTTCCATCAACAGACATGTTTTCTAAATATTCAAGAAAAGTAGGAAGGAATAACAAACACTGGGCTTCTCCTTTCCTCCCTAATGATGCTTTTTCATTGCGTATAAGATCATTTCTTGGCTGCTCTCTGCTCATCCCACAGGTTCTAGCTATTCTGTGTTCACCATCTATGATAAGTCATTTCAACTAAAAGTAATACCTTTTTATTGCATTTAATCCAAAGGGTGATTTAAAAATTTATTCATAGCAAGGGAGTGCCTGTCAAACATTATTTTTACACATCAATTCCTAGTCTTTACCACATTTACAATAAAGTCATCAAATTGAGCCATATTTGTTTCTATATCTTCCTGTAAAGTCTTTCCCCTCCTTCCTGCTTTTTTGTCACCTTGAAACACATTTCACTTTTCTCTCCCATGAAAGACTCCGGTGAGCTTGAAAAACAGATATGGGCTAACGCCTACGCTGGGGAAGAAGATATTGGCACATCTAACCCAGAGGTAGAGACAGCGTTCCAAAGATAGTATACTGGTATTTTACTCCTTTGCTGTCAGTGGTGGTTGAAAAACAAATAATAGGAGAGTTTTATAGTTTCTGGACATGTGTATCATGTATAAGTGATTTAGTACTTCCTGAAGTGCAGTCAAATATGTCTGAAAAATGCAGATTGAACATCTCTGTGCAGATTTGTTAAATAGTCCTTTCGATCAAAATGAAAAATAAACCATAAAGATGTATCAGATATGATGTTGTGAAAGTTTCTAAAAGGTGTCACTCGACACTGAAAAATTACATAGAATCAATAAGTATACTACAGACTTACTCTGTGCGTGGAGAATTTTTCAAAATATTATCAGTGTTTTGAAATTAAGAATTAAAGTGCTCAGCACAGTGGCTAGAACACAGAATGTGGGCCAAGAGGAGAGAGAAAAGATGATGCAGGTAAGAGATTCTGAGGTAAGAGTGATATCATATTGCTCATTTTTAATATTCTAACAATTAACTCATCAGTGCTTAAATCTATAATTCCCCATGAACTTAAATTTGACAACTTTTTGAGGGAGTTGCAATAAGTCACATTCTTTCTTGGAAAGTTTATTCTTGGATGTTCCCATGTGTTAAGAAATATGTTGAAGATGAATTTAAGCAAGAGACCATATCCAGAACTTGTTTACTTTTACCTTAGTACTAAGGTTCAAGTTACTTTCAAAATTATAAGCCAGAAATAGTGTCCTTTTTACCACTAGAAAAGGCAGTCTTTCAAGTTTTAAATCCCACTGTCATTAGTTCTCACAAAGACAAAAGCAAGAAAATACATATCTAATCAATATTAACTTCTGTCTTCTCCTCTCTTCTAAGTACTATGAGAAAAAAATTTAATTCCTTTTTTAACACAAGCGAAAAAAAGACTTTTAAATATACCAAGTACCCAAATAGTGTTAACAATAAATATGTGCTGACATAAGGTGAGATGTAAATAACTAATTAAATCACATGAGTTTAATGATACTAAGCTGAGCTGGTTCTGTTTTCAGCTATTTTGAGTATCAACCTCAGAAAATAATATTTGCAATACATATGCTACATTTTATGAGGCTACCAGATATAAGATTTCTTGAATTTTACACTAATTTTTCATTATATATGTTAGTTTCAAAAAAAAAATCACTATTTACCTTCATTTTTACAAAAATCCTCTTGTTAACAGTATTTATTTTGAATGAACAGTCGACAAGAAGTTCTCAAAAAAAGCTAGGACAGTCACCACAGCCTGTGTCCCTCAGGGCTGAAATGATATTAGATTTGGTGAGGTGAACCGTATATCACAAATACTCCCAGCCCTGGAAAAGGAAATATTTCATTGCATGGGAGGGGTGGATTTAGAATTACTCTCTGCCCTCAAATGCCATATTTTATCTTAGGATACATCATTGACATACTCTCTTGATTTCATCAAATCTCTTAAGAGCTTGCTTTCTTCCTTCAAATACAAACTCACACACACATATGCATACACATCATTGAATAAATATCATTCAAAGCGATTTCAATTTTGCCTTTTTTTAAACTCTCAGCGAATCTTTCTTTTTTTTTTCCTATAGGCTTAGCATTTCTAAATTTAATGATATGTGATTTGAATTCATTAGTTTTCACCTTATTAAAAGGGATCATATCTCGTTAATTTTTGTATCCAAGGCACCAACACAGAGTACCCACACTGACTAGACAGCCATGCTTGGTGAATTAATTAGCAAAATATTTGTTAAAGAAGGCTCCATCACTAACCCACTTCTAGACACTGTTGAAACTTACAGTACAGAAGGCCCCTCATCAATTCAGGCCACTGCAAATGATTTTTTATTTTGACTTAGGGTCTTGAAGTCATCTTCAAGATCACTTCATATCTTAACCGACCATATCAAAAACTGAACCCATTTCAGGAAATAAAAATGTATGTGTTCAAATATTGGTTTAGAGGAAAGCACTGCATTTTTCCAGTAAGTTGTTCACATAGAATTTTCCCTATTCCAACCACCTATCAAAAACCATCAAAGCTGTAAAATAGAATTTCTTTATACAGAGGCACATTTATAGTTCCACATGTTGTATGTTTCTAATTTAGGTTTTTCTCCATATAAACACTGGCTTATAAGATTTTTATAAAATTTCATTGCTTAAGACTTAAAAGTGACTATTTGAAAAGGTTTTGTTTTTGTTATTTTTTAAAGGAAATTCATACTCTCTTAGTTTAAAAAATTATAGACATAACTTCCCTAGTGACTTTGATTTCCCTAAAATAACTGCAAGCTGTTCTTGTTCAACCAATCAATATATATTTATTGACTTGTTCTATTTACCAAGACTATTAGGTTCTAACTATTCTATTTGACCTTGAATCATTGCTTTATTTGGGCAGCAGAAAAATAATAAAATGGTAACACATCTTGTTTCATTTTTGTTTATAATTATCTTTTAGTTTTTCTGTTTGACCAATACTATCTTGTTCTCTATTTTAAAGTTTTTAATTCTTTAGGGATCGTAGTCCTTCCTCATTTGCCATTAATCCTGTGTTTTGTCCCATCATGCATTTTCTTCCTTTTTCTTTTTCAGTATTCTTCTGGACACTTAATTTGTGCTTTAGTTATATATATCTGCTTCTTGATAATTTTTCTTAATTTTTGAAGAAAATAATTTCTTCCCTAAAAAGTGTTAAAGACAGAGCTCACAGAGCCAAATCTTTTTTATTTCCCCATCTCTCAATAATTTTGGGCAACCTCAAATAGCAGACTTTGCTTTACAGTGCTGGGTATAGCGGGAAGTAAATAAATCATTATGCTTCCAGACCCCTCCTAGTCTGTAAAGTTTTAATGCTTTGTCTTTGTCCTATTTATCCCTAATATTAAAATGATAAGATGTTTTCTTCTGAAACTTCAGAGAGGAAGTGCTACTTTGTACCATACCACATCCTGCATCCTGTAGATCAACGTTGGATAACCAGTACCACAGTCCTCTAGTGTGCTCTCATTTTTGTTTTGAATTTCTTCTACTGAAGAAAAGCCAACCCCAGGCTTTTATTTTCTGATTAGAGTTCACTTTGGATGTCACTATGCAGATCCATTGATATGTGAAGTTGAATAATCATCGGAATAGCTTGATCAAAATAAGTGATCTTGATCAGACATCAGGGAAGTTTTGAATTTGGAAGGATCATCAGGGACCATCCATTCCCATGACCTCATGCACTACAGGTGATAAAACTGAGCCCAGAGAGAAAAGACTTGCCCAACTTCGTGGAAGCAAATCCAGTTCTCCAGTACTCTTGCCATTTCATCTCACTAGACTAAGCTTTTTAAAAATGGTTTCCAACCTCTTTTTCCTTAAGAATTATTTTTATTCCCCTCCCCCAACCCGAAAAGTCTGGATAAAGTGGTTTCTGTCATCTATTACAAGAGTCCTACCATTCTCTCCTCTGGTTCAGTGGGGTAGCTTGTGTTCTCTTGATCGTGAATCAACATAAATGATGTTCTTTGATTATTTTTCTTGTTTTACTCCTGCTCTGCAGAATAAGAGCAAGAAAAGTTAAAGGGAAATTACAATAGCTTCTGGCCTATCCTCTGTTGACTCATGTAAAAATACTTCTTTCCAGGTAAATATATCTCTGCTTTCCCTCAACAAAACAGCTGGAGCTATAAATAAGATGATTCAGAGGTATTTGTAACCCCCATATGGCCTTGTACATTGTGCTTAATACATTTCAGCTGAATTATTATTTTGGCTATTTATTAAGCCAAGTCATCATTTGAAACTGCATGGCTAAAGACAAGCACAAACTCAAAAATAGCAAGAACTATCCCGTAATAGTGTTGTACTTGTACCTTAAAGTAGCTTTTTTTTGTGCATAGAGACACTGGAAAAATATCCTTCCCGACTCTTTTCCTAGTCCTCTACCCGATCCTCCTCACACACAGCTTTCATAAACTATGAGCCCCTCACTTGGCTCATTCTTTATATTACTAGTTACACTATTCTCAAAGTGAGGTTTGCATTTCTTATACTTAATCCAATGATATCTACACTGTGTGTGTTTCACAAATAAACTTATGAATGATGAAGTCCTCTTTATACAAAGGCACTCTTGTCAACGAACGTACCTTGGGATTTGATGCAGAAACTTCTTCTATGACTATAATTGTTACCAACCTACACATTAAAGGATCAGTGATCTGTAAGCTTCACACTTGCCCAGAAACAATCGATAGTTAAGCACTTTAAGAAATTCAAAGAACTAAACAAAATTAATAGACTGGAGAGTTTAGAAACATGCTGTGAACCAATGTTTTAGGAATAATGCACTATGTAAAAATTAAACTAGTTTAATTACAAAATTTAAGAAGGTGCTATTTTCACTTATCCATGTAACTCTCTTACCATGCCATAACCACGTAATCAAATGCCATGGGAAGATACATCTTATACCGATGCTTTGTATGCTTTTTAAGGTGATTCTTTGATCCTTTATTCATCAGTGTTGAAAATTCAATTTCCTTAGTCATTAAAATATTTTTAATGGGTTTGGACAGAGATTTATAAATGGAAGACAGTTCACATTTCGAAGTGTTTGATTTGCTATAATAGACAAATGAAATAGATTCTAAAGACTGGAAAATTCCACAATGGACGGCAATGTCTAGAAGCACATCAATCACACAAATTCCATGAGAACTGGCCTGACTATGCCCAGTTTCCCCCATGAGCTACAAAAACTTTAAGAATTTAGAAACAACAGGGTTATAATGATATTCTTGCTTGACTCCTTTATTTTACAAATGAGAAGGCAGAGGCCATAGAAAAATTGTATGACTTGAAGTAGCCAAGAAGTAGAGTCCAGGTCTCCTGACCCCGGCTGGGATTTATTCACTGCTCAAGTGTAATAGATGGTTACAACCCCAAGAGCTCATAGAATATGGAATGACACCCATGGGACCAAACCAAAAATGACTAAGTTAAATTGGTTAATTCATTCAATAAGCACTCATCAATTTCCAGTTAAATATAGCTCAGGGACACTACCTTGTTTCTTTAAAACTCCAACAGCAGGGCTTCCCTGGTGGCGCAGTGGTTGGGAGTCCGCCTGCCGATGCAGGGGACACGGATTCGTGCCCCGGTCCGGGACGATCCCATATGCCGTGGAGCGGCTGGGCCCGTGAGCCATGGCCGCTGGGCCTGCGCGTCTGGAGCCTGTGCTCCATAACGGGAGAGGCCACAGCAGTGAGAGGCCCGCATACCGCAAAAAAAAACAAAAAACAAACAAACAAAAAAAAACTCCAGCAGCAGAAAAAGAGGTTCATTCTAGTGGTGAATAAGGCCTTCAGTGCAGTATCCAAGTTAGCCGTTAATAATAAACCAGCAGACATACAAATTAAGATAAAACTTGTAACAAAAATCAGGCTGTGTTTAAAAGAAACCAGAATCAGGCAAACAAGTCCTATAATAGTATTTCTTCACGGAACCAGAGTTTATTACCACCAGATGTGTTCTTCCTAACCCACTTGTAAGAATAAGACCTACTGAAAACGTAAAAGGTTGATAACATCTCCGTTTGAAAAAATATATACTCTAATATAGCAATGAGGTAGGTTTAGACACTTACTACTTTTTTTTTTTTTTTTGCGGTACGCGGGCCTCTCACTGTTGTGGCCTCTCCCGTGGCGGAGCACAGGCTCCGGACGCGCAGGCTCAGCGGCCATGGCTCACGGGCCTAGCCGCTCCGTGGCATGTGAGATCTTCTCGGACCGGGGCACGAACCCGTGTCCCCTGCATTGGCAGGCGGACTCCCAACCACTGCGCCACCAGGGAAACCCGACACTTACTACTTTTAAAAAAATTAGTTTTTCTTTGTTAACGCATAGAAACTACCTGAATGCAAAGTAAGTGATCAAGGGTTATGCTAATTTTGTTTGCCCTAGTCTGTTCAAATTGTTGCTAGTATAATATTTGGAACTAACGTTTAGATTTCAACGAAGTTTCCTTTAACGATAAGAAAAAAAAATCCGTCCTGACCTTGGTCTGCCAACTTCAGCTTGCTGGATTTTGAAATGTGTGGCCTGAGAGAGCTACAAGGTCTTGGATTATTGTACAGGGCTTTTTAAGGAAGTCTTTGCCTTACACAAACCTGCTACCAAACTAGCCTGTGGCGCATATATCCTTACTGGAATTTACTGACCTATTATTTCATATACAGATAGAGATATAGGTATAGATATAGATCTATCTATATAATAATATATATATAAATAATAGATAAATCTGTCTGTAAAGCAAAAAAAATTCTAAGACTTTGGAGTCAATGTTTGCTTGTCACAACCTACTAACCTATAGATTTGTCCTTCAGGTGTTTCTAGAACACTTGGGAAAGAATCTGAGACAGGGCAGAGGTGAAGAAGAGAAGGTGACTTAGGAGACAAACGCCGGAGATCACCACTCCCTGGACCAGGAGTGGGTGGCACCAGAGCCGTAGGGCTGGGAGGGAGGGCGAGTGGCCAGCAGAGGTAAGGCCAGAGAGTGACAGCCAGAGAGCGACAAAGGCGGAGACGGGGAGGCCGGCGGGCGGGCGCGCGGCTGGGGGGAGTGAGGGGTTGGTGGGGGAACCGGGGGGCGGAGCCGCGGGGCGGGGCGGCGGCGGGAGCGGGAGCGGCCGGGAGCCCAGGCGGCGACGCCGCCCCAGTCCGGCGGACGGGCGAGGGTGAGCTCCGCGCTCAGCGCCGCTCCAGCTCCGGCACCGCGCTCCTGCCCACCGCGCAGCCCGCGGCGGGCGGAGTCCGCGAGAGTTTGCCCCGGAGCTCGTGGAAGTTTCCCGCCGAAGCTCCGCTCCTGTGAAAGCAGCCCCTGCCGGCACCCTCCGCTCCCCTAGCCGCTCGCCAGGTAACCGCCGGGGGTCGGGGCGTGGGGGAGGGGGTCCGGGATTGGAGGGGCCGAGATTGCGGGGGCGCCGCTTGCACCTTCGGTAGGAGAGGGGTCTGGGTGGGCGGGGAAGCGCGTCCTCACCTTTCCAGGTACTTCACCTCTGATGACTGACTGCAGAAGGCATCTTTCTTCTCTTTCTACCCTAATCCCCTCCCCCCCCCATTTGAACCCACTCCCGTTCACTTTATTGATTGTGCTGAGGGGAAAGGGAGATGGAGGGGGTGCGAAGACTTGGAGAGGGGCGGCGGAGGAGGACGGGTGCCTGAACTCGGGAGCTACCTGTGCTGGATTCCTGAGCCCCGGCGGGGAGGGGCACCCTGCACCCCAGGATTCTGGTGCCAGCCCCCACTCGGGGCAAGCCAGCCGAGGTTGGAAAGAAGACGCCAGGAGGAACGGTCTTGAGTTTCTGATGGCGGTTTATCCGGCCCTCCAGCGCGTTGGGCAGAAAGATGAGCATCTCCGCTGTGATGCCCCTTTTTGCATCGGTCCCAAACTCCGAGACCTCGCAGAGGCTCTTGCTTGAGGCTGAGGGCCACGTGGGAGGGAAGTGCGGAGACTCGGAGCCCAGGTTCCATCCGGGCCGGGCAGAGGGGTTGGGGGTGCCCTGGGGAGGGGGCCCGAGGTGGGTGGGAGAGAGTAGGAACTGCGTGGTTGCTTTGTGGCCGCAGCTGTTACTTTCACACGGTTACCTGCTCCCCGCTTCTGCCCCGTTTCAACATCCTGCCTATCAACGTGTTTCTGTTAGGAGGCTAAAAGGTGTTATGTTTGATGTCTGTCAGGAGTTATTTCCAACTAAGTTCACAGGAGCGATGCTGGAGCGGCCGCTGGTCCTCCCTTCTCTTCCTGCTGGTCCACCCCCAACTCCCTCCCATCAGCAAACCCGTCCTGAACAGTTCCCAGGGTTTTCAAAGAGATAGGAAGTAAATCATACAAAGTGTGTGCTTGTGTGACTTTTCCCCCAATATGTTATCACGAGCAAATCAAAACACTGTGGATGTTTAGTAGGACTCTCCTTTAACAGTTTTTATAGTAATTAAGAGTATTATTTACCAGTATTTATTTTTCTTTAGTTTAACCCCAAACATTGCGTTAATCTCTCTGTATACAGTTTTATCTGTGTTTGTCACTATTCCATTGGGTTTAAAGGACATGGACTTATTTTAGACTGACATATATATATACACACCAAAATACAGTGTGACTGTAGTTAATATTTATCTGTCTTCCTAGTTCGGTGGTCTGGCACCTGCCAATTCCAGTACATAATTATAGTACAATATGCCTGTCTACCAAATTGAGAATAAGGAGATTGTTATTGCTTTTCATGGGCAAGAGTACCCTGGACTACCAGATTTTATGATTGCTCAGAGGGTTTTTAAGGGCTTCAATCAGCATGAATCAGATACACAGAACAAAATTACAGTTCTTCCCCATGTATCCAAAAAAGGATACAATACCCGGGCCCTGGTAGTTGACTCATTATTGAGGAAAAATTTAAGGCCTCTCATCACACAGAAAACATTTTGATTGAATATAGTCAATAAGAAATAGCACACATTGAATGACTTGAGAAAACAAGAAGAATTTTCCTCTGGCCTCATTTGGGTTTTATCTCTTTTATTACAGTAGCATCCTCCAGAAAATGAGCCTTGCAGATAGTTGTTGGTCTGTGGTGACTACAACACCATATTTTTTAATACAGAGGCTTGGTGACAGTCCAAAACCATAAATGTTTTAAACCATTACCAACCATCTGTTCTCTCCCACTCAAAGCGTAATGTTTTATTTTCACAGGTATCAAGACATACATCCTCACTTTATACATTTCCATGAACATCCCAAAAGCTGTAATGGTATCTGATCTTGACCCAAGTTCAGCAACTGTTGTGTTTGGCTTATTACACTATAAGCTCCTCTCCTTTTATTTTCAATGGAAGAAGAAATCAAAAAAGTTTTAAAGCCTTTGGCCAAGGCTGGTGTATACTCCAGTGAAATCTGATTGCTCTTTTTTCCCCCCATCTTTTTATTACCAGAGAAAAGCTGAGAGTTAGTGCAGCTGCAGGCTCCTCCTGATGGCATTCTTTCCCTTTCTTCCTGGTCACAAGGGTAGTGTTTGGTGCTCTGAAGCAGTGCATGAAACAGCCCTATGACTCCAGAAAATTAGTGTGGTTTCCAGAAGAATGTAACATCTTCCCAGGAAGAATTGACAAAATGGGAGACTAACCTAATATTCCAAACCCCAAATTAAGTAGACCTAAGACATACACATTCTTTCCCGCACAAGTATTGGGTATGTGTAATATAGGGTGTTATATAGGATACGAATAAAATGTCTATGTACATAGTATCTTTATATTTGTGTTTGGGAATCTAGATGAATTTGTATATAATCAGCAGATAGATACGCACCCTTCATTTTGTTCATGTTGTCATTAAAGCAAGATTTGACGTTTTGAGTCCTCCCCCCATCCAGAATGCTTTCCCATTTGGGAATGTCTGCTTTATCTGGAACTGCAATGTTAGGATATTTTTATCACTTAAAATTAAGTCACATAATAAAAATATTGTTCCTTTAGTGTGGCCAGAGCATTGGGAAATTCTTTTTACTCAAATCTGGGTGTCCCAAAGCACTTCCGTATTTTTAAGGAAAAAGATATTGGCAATCTTGCTCACACTTTGCAAATAATGGTTATGTACTTGAAGACTATCAAGAACCAAAGAAAGGTGGGGCTTCTGTCTTCTTACCTGTTACACTGCTCTATACTGCCCTTACCTTGAAGGCACAAGATTCTCCTTACTTGCTGCCAGGATAGCATTGAAAAGAATGAACCTAAGCTATAGATAATTTTGAAAGTAAAGTTGCATTTAAAAATATGGTCTAATTTAAACCTTTGGAAAAACATAAGGATGCAATTTTTCTGTGTACTAAAAATGAATTATTGAGGGGAGACAGTTTCATCACGTATAGGAAGCACTCTGAATTATCCATGTTAATGAGAGGAATAGAGGCAAAGATAATCCAAAATCATGGTTATTTACAAAGTCATTTGTGTTTGTCTTTGGAATGTATTACACGTTTGATTTGAAAATGATTTTCATTGTTAATTGTGGGCAAGTTGCCTTTCTAATTATTTTGTTTTGTTTAGGTTAATTTTTAAATGAGCTTGCATATCTCAACCACCAAAACTGATTTATGGGGAGGTGGGGCATGTGGGCAGCCTGCCCAGAAACGAGCTGGGTGACAGAAATGGCAAACCTGGTATGAAAACTTTGAAGTAAATTATATATAACTCCCAGAGAGGTAATCAAGACTGGATTCTATATCTACTTAATGAATTTGTGTTAAGGATTAGATGTGTTCCTGGAAAAATAAAAGTCCTTCAATCAAAATTTGAGAAATTCAGTCCCACTTTGCATATGACAGAGGTGATTAATATGTTTTTTAAAAGATGATAGTGCGGGGTGCTTCTGAAAACCAAATAGGAATATTCTAACTTTTAAGTCTTTTTTTTTGTTTGTTTGTTTGTTTTTGTCTTATTAAGTGGAAGTTTTTAAGCATGAGGTTTTCCTAAAGCATACACATGTGTATGTGTTAAGGTGATACCCCTAAGCCTTATTTATATATGTATGTTCCAAAAGCAAAAATAGCAAGTTGCCATCAGAATAAGGGGTTTGGTCCATTTGCTTTCTGCACCTAGGCTCCAAATCAAGTTTTATCAAAAAGAAGCTCTCAAGTATCTATTGTTACCAAGGACCTGATTAGATAAAGTAGCTGAAGTTCAGTAGGGCTGCCAATTTAACAGATTTCTATTGTGTTTTTCAAAAGCTCCAGGGCAAAATTCATTGTCGATGAAATAGTTACTTGGACAAGAAGTTGATTCACAGCATAGCACTTGCTCTTGAACACCTTGTCTGTGGTCAGTGTTCAGTGTTCAGTTGTGTATAGATTTTGTTGAATTGTTATTGCTGTGGACTATTAGAATTTAGAAGACCTCTGTGGAGAAGGTTAGAGCTACCAAAAATATATGATTGGAAAGGCAGAGAGATAAAATCATTTTTATTTCAAGAATTCAAAGCAAAAAAGAAAACTGTGACTTTTACAACAGGGAGCAGGATGGTACTAGAAAAGTAGATGTCCCCTTCAGATTGGTGACTGTTCTCATAATAAATGTGCTCACTCCATAAGTGTAGGGGGACTTCTTTTTTGAGGAAACATTTTAATTTTTTTATAAGACATGGCATTTTTAAAAGACTTGACTAGACTGAGTACTTAAAAAATATATTGTGGTTGGAAATATAATTGCTACCCACAGGATATATTTTATATACATTTATTAAAGGAATCAGTTTCTTCTGATCAGTGCCTGTCTTAGAATCAAAATTATGCATTTTGTGATAGAGCTGGAAAGGACCTTAAAAGTAATTTATTCCAATGCCCTTATTTTACAGTTAAGGAAATGGGGGCCCACAGTGATCCCAGTGAGCTGCTAAAGGTCACACCGGTGGTTAGTGGCAGACTAGATACTAGAAACCTGATCTGTGCGACTCCTTATGCAGCTCCCTTGACTTAAGTTGGGTAGCTGGATGGGGGAGTTAACTCTTCCTAGCCATGATGGTATCAACTGTACACGATAGTCATGAAGTGAAGTGGTACAGAAGTACACGCAGGAGGCTTGTGATTTTTCTGTCTTCTGTCATTCACTGTCATTTGCTGTGGACCAAACTGTGGTTCTCAACCCTCTTAGACTCTGTCCTCTTCTTAATAACAAATATTTTGTGTCACCCCCTTAGTATCTTGAAATGTAATTCATCAATAATATAATCACTGAATATATTTGTCATGAAAAGGAACAATACAGTAAAAGTAATTTTTAGTGCAATGTGCATTTCACTATGCTAATGTTTGGGGGTGACTTCACTGGAACACATAGTAAAGAAGTCAGAAGCTTGCTTGTGTGTACATACTCTATAACAAATAAATTTGGATTTAAGACAGGAACGTCAGAAGACATTCCATATAGGAAGTACAGGAAAATGAATGGAGAATAGACTAAAAGTAGTATTAGGATAATTACAGACCAGACATGTGTATTTGGAAAGAAGAAAATGATGGTCATCATTGTAGGGAAACTATGCCAAAGTCAAGTTATAGAAAGGCGGAGTGGAGAAAACGTGGAAATATGATATTTTGCAAATGAGAGAGTAAATACTATTAATATAGTCTCACCAAAATCCCCAAACTGCTTTATGCAGCATTTTCCTGTTGTTACTAATGTAAACTCAACTTCAAGGGACTCTGCAGGCTACCCACCATATCATCAATAATAACAAATAAAATATTTCCGTGATGGAACTTATTGACAGTGCTGATACTGCCTTTTTCAGTTTATTTTCTTTTAATGTTGTAGTCTGTTAAGTCTAGATTTAAGAGAAAGACTATACAAAATCGTTGAATTATTCCCCACAGCAACCTTGTTGTAAACCACTGGACTTTTTGGTGCAAATTCTTAGAAAATGCTTAGTTATGATTATATACCAGATTCTACAGGTTGATATTCATTATAGGTTTAGTTCAGGGGACACTGCATGTTGTTTGGGATATTTGGGAAAATTCTTCACCAAAAAAGCCACTAAAAACCAATAGAACTCCCCTCCCTTAATGATTGTGACGAACCTGAGCCTCCCCAGTCCTTTGCAAAATATTCTCTAGGGGCTGTCTGGCCCTGATGAGAGTCAGGGCTAGATAAGCAAGATTTTTTTAAAAATTCTTATTTATTTATCTTTTATTAAAATATAGATGATTTACTATGTTGTGTTAGTAATAACCTATAAGGGAAAAGAATCTGAAAAAGAATAGATATAGATAGACAAGATTTTCATGTTGATGTGGGTTATTTTTCATGCCCCTATGCAATCCTTACTTCTTTTAAGTGGGACCATCCCACTTGTCCATTGGTCTCTGCCTTCAGTGGACCATGATTACAAATTTCACTGCCCATCAAACTCAAGCTCATGTTCTGATCTTTTTCTCTTTCTCACCTTTATAAAAATTTACTACTTCTTCCTTATTTCTCCTAGGAATCTATCTTTCATGGATGACTATGAGTGTTGACAAACTAATGTGCAAGCTGGATAATATTTTACTTCTCGCAGGCCTTAACCTTGTGCATATCTCCAGAAAGCATTGAAGGCTTTTATGTATAGAGACAATGTATACATGCACACATATGTATGTATATGCATGTATATGTATAGATGTACATGTTTTCTGTGTCTACGTCCATATATACATACATAATTTCAGGCACTGAAAAAACAGGAAAAGGAGGCATCAATTGAGATTATATCGTCAATGCCCTTGAAATAGGCTTATGCAAAGAACTGCACGGGTCCAATACTGGAAGTTGCATCATGAAACATAATGTTGTGAAGTATGTTCATAGCAGAGGCCAAAATCTGTTACGAATGCAAATAAACTGTTGTATTAGAATGTTTTTGTGTTACTTGAATTAAGTGTGTCCTGTGCTGGCATATGGGAGTTGGAGGGGGAGAGGTATAGACAACTCTATTGTCTGTCTCAGATGTATATAGTCTGTGCGCTGTTGCCACACTAAAAACACACCAACATCTCTTCTCTTTGCATAATATATAGTCTTTGCAGAGGGATTAGAGGGTTTTGAAGATTGCCCATATACACAACCTATATATGGGCAAGAGAGTATATAGAGTATAGGATCCGAGAAGCAAGGAGGAAATTGAGAGCGAAACTCAAATTTTCTTACTTATAATGGTTTGTTTACTAGACCATAATGTAAGACCTGCTCTTGGGAACTGAGTTATTATAAAATATCATTTCAGTATTAGTTACAGCAAGCATCTTGAATTTACCAAATTGTAAGGAAGACTTTTTTTCTTACATTACTTTCCACAGTGGGTCCACCTAAGATGTCTTTTATAACATCATATGACTTCCTCTTTTTTCTTATTCTTTTTAAAGAAAGAAGCTTTTTAATGTAAAATCTTTTAAAATTTTTATTTATTTATTTATTTTATTTTTGACTGCGTCGGGTCTTCGTTGCTGCGTGTGGACTTTCTCTAGTTGCAGCGAGTGGGGGCTGCCCTTCCTTGCGGTGCGTGGGCTTCTCATTGCAGCGGCTTCTCTTGTTGTGGAACACGGGCTCTAGGCTTATGGACTTCAGTAGTTGTGGTTTGCAATTAAGATTGAAGTCACAGTATGTCTGTGTGTGTGTGTGTTTGTGTGCGCGTATGGGAATAACCAGTTGCTTTGACATAATCATAAGATTTTTGACATAGAAGAACATGTTTTACTCAATCAAGAGAGGCAGGTTTTCATACAAAAAGGATGCAGCAATTGTACAGAACACAATTTGATCTATGATTGTTTTGCTGTATATTGTTCATTCTTACTGGAAGCTTCTTGATCAATTGAATGGCCCAGCATTCAACCTCAGACTGATCCCAAACTTGATTTGGTCCACTTTTGTTACAATTTCTAATAAGAGTCTAGTGGGGCAATGGGAATTGAGGGAAGATAAAATTGAGGGGGTTGGATTGTGGAGGTGATAAGGAAAATAAGGAACTTCTTTCATTTGAGCAGCACAAAGATCTATATAGGCAGTGAAATTTTATTGGAATATCTGCCTTTTCTTGTTACGCTTTTTACTCTTGCATGGAATGGAGGCAAAGATTGTGAAAGCAAAGCCCTTCTTCCTCTTTGTACCGTTAACAATGCCACACAAGAGAAAACCTTCTTTGTCAGAATAAACAGATATGACACATTCCAGTCATAGTGCCTCCTTTTTCCATAGGACCTCAATACTCCCCTAAACTGAAATCTGAAACACTAAAGAATGTAGGTATGAAAGGGAAAAATGCTCCCAGTTAGTGTAGTAATGTAGTAAAAGAAATGTCAGAGCCTCTATTGGATACACATGAAAATGGAGAACGGAATAAGACAACGTTGTCAATTCAAATGAAGAACACAACTCTTACTACTGCATTAGTTTCAGGAGCAAGAAGCTCAAAGCTCACTTAGCTTTGTGATCATTTCTGTTGTCTTTTTTGTCACCAAGGGGGTTAGAGCTGTGATCCAAAGTTACAGGTTACTTTATGCAAATACAGTCTGTGAAGATTTAGATAAAATGATGATGTTGATCGTATACTTTAAAAAAGAAGTTTCAAAATTAAAATGTGGACACAAATTTTTAGAAACATATCTCTCAATAAATTTGATTTTTCCACAGCACACTTGGACAGTAGATTAGAATGAGGGTAGTTTCCTCCCTCCCCCCCAAAATCAATTTTCTCAACGTATTAAGATATGCTTAGGTGTTAGTGACATTATTGGACTAAAAGTAGTAACTACCAACACTCTTTTACCTTCTAGTATTTGCACTTTATTTTCAATTAGGAATTTTTACCATCAGAGGATGAGATTCTATTACTGTGACAGGGTTGGCATTCAGCTGGGTGCACTGATGTGGTCTTACTGGTTATTTGTGGCTGGAGCCCAAGTTGTACAGATTATTAAATACTTTAATATTAATTCTGTACTTACATGATCACTTTTGTGACTTCAATATGGATACATGCATAGCTCTCACTTGCTAAATGTGTGTGTGTGTATATATATATATATATATGTATATCTCACTTGCTAAATGTGTGTGTGTATATATATATATATATATATATATATATATATATATATATGTATATCTCACTTGCTAAAATGTCTAGCAAAATCATATTTTCAGATTTTGCAGATCAGGAAATTATAACAGCATTTAGAATAGAAATGGATTTGCAAATTACTGAACTCTCAATTAACAGAGGTTGTTCTTCTAGTACCTTAGAACTTTGGTTCACTTTGACTTTTCCCAACATACTTACACCACATACTGTCCAATAAGATTCCTTGAAATTACTGGTGTATGTTTTATTCAGAGCACTCTACAAAACATGATTATGGCTCAGAAAGTCTCTCTAAATTCTCCACTTGTAGATCCAGCTCTGTGCTTGGTATTTCTTCTTGTCAGTCTTAAACATCAAATGAAACATGTCAAAATCAAACTTGTGATCTCTGCCCATCTCACCTCAACCTCCAGGATTCCCCAGCTCCCAATCCAGATTTTATCTTTGACATTCCCTCTCCTTCCACCGCATATCAAAGCCCTCACCCTGTCACTGATGTTACGCGTCTACCTTAGGGCATCACCTAAGTCTCAGCTTTCACCATCCATTGTATGAGGGTTACTACAGGGCTTTTATAACTCATCCTCTGGCATCTGATGTTGCTCCCCCTCCAAATCCATCCTCCAATAAGGTGAGAGGAGCCTTTTCAAAATGCAAATATGACAACTATCACCCCTTCAGCTACACATGCCACTTAAATGGATTACCACTGCTTTAAGATAAAGACCAAAACTGTGCACCTGATTTTTTGAAACCCAGCGAGGCTCCTCCAGTCTTATCTCTTTTGGTAGCTCCAGTCCTTCCTTCTACTTCAGCTACCTTTCTTCCAGTTTCTCTGACTCTCCCTGCTCTCTCCCATCCTCACACCTGTAAACACAGGTACCCAAACATTGCCTAGTGAACTCTTAGTTAAACCTCAGATATCAACCCAAATGTCACTTCCTCAAATGAGCCATGTTGTGCCCCTAGACTGAGCCAAATTCCCTTATAATACACACACACACACACACACACACACACACACATCTTTGTATGCATACATGTGTCTATACTTGGGTATCCATATCCCTCATCGCAACTAGTTGCAGATTCACATTTATTTGTGTAACTGTTTAATTAATCCTAAGGGAGGGACCTGTCTAGTTTTCTTGGTCCTTATATTCCTGGAAGATACCATAGTTCCCACTCAGAGTGGGAGTGTAATAAGTATTTGTTGAATAAATGTTGATTTGGTCATCCTGTCTTTAACCCCAATGTGCACATGCATACACATATACTACACACAAACACACACATCCACCCACACATTCTAAGATAGATAAATAAATAAATAAATAAATAAATAAATAAATAAATAAATTACTTGGAAGTTACAAGGCCCCATTTTTTACTTTCTTTGTGACCTCTCCAAATATCACACTCCTCTTTCTTCAGTTTCTCTTCCCTATCAGTGATTCTTTCAGAGGTGACTTCAGCAGTGCTACATTTGCTTAGAGAGTGAGGTTGGTCTATTGAATTTTTTACCAAAAAAAAAAAAAAAAAAAAAAGTCCAGACATTGCTTTACATTATTTCCTCTGACATGTGAAATCACTTGATAAATTCATGAATCTTAAAAGGCTTTACTATATCAGGGATTTATGCTGTGCTGTTTGTGCATATTTTGGCATTAGTTAGTGATCTAAGATTATACCACGTTAGAGAAAAAAAAAGAAAATCCTTTAGAAGTTTTCTATTTGTATGATTTCCATACAGAGATAAAAGAAATGAAGGAGAACAAATTAAAGTAAGAAAAATAGATGAATTTGAAAGAGTAACATAAAAATCTATGTTATAAATTAAAAGTCTATATTTTTAAGAATTGCACAAAGGCTTCAAACTATGGCTAAAAAAGTTAAGGAAGCGACCTATCATACTGACTGGCACTTACTATGTTCTAGGCACTATTCTAATTATTTGTTCCTGAATTCAAATTACTGCGTTAAAATTGAGTTAGTCTCCTTTTTATTTAAAGCCGCCTTGGTTGAACTAGTGTAGGGGAGAATCTGCTAAGCCTGGCACATTTTGTGCCAGAAAACAAGGAATTGTTCAAAAGGTGGTGGAGACACATCAGAAAGACATAAGAGCCAGATTTCAGGGATACCCACTGGCCCAACTTGGGATCATTTGAACATAAAAAGTAATAATGTATGTTATGGGTTACAGCACATTAATAAGAAGAGCATCCATGAGCCCATAGTGTGTGTAGTATGCAGACGGGGGCAGGTAGAAGGAAAAGCTCTGTTTCACTGAAGAGTACAAGCAAATGAATAAAAGAAAGGATAGAATTATAAAGTCACTTTTTGTGACTACTATTACAAAGGATAATCCACCACTGGGTGAATGGTTGATGGGGACAGGATAGTCAAACTAACTCTACATGTCAGCCCACAGATTGCCTATTAGTTACAAAGAGGGGAAGTCCCTTTACAGGGATAACCAAGTGACCACACTTGCCATCACCGATAGTGGACAAACTGACATCGTGTACCTCCTGATACACACGTGAAGTAGGATAATCCCCTCTGAAGTTATTTTGCTAGAAATGATTCTCCTGAATCTAATCTTGAGGAAACAATCAGACAGATCCAAATTGGTAGATATTCTTCAATATAACTCACCTGGACACTTCAAAAATGTCAATGTCACTAAAAATAATCCTGGAAAACTGTTCAGTATTAAAAGACTAGAAGAAATGGCAACTAACTGAAAGATATCCTTCCTGATTAGATTCTGGATGAGAAAAAAAAACTATAAAGGATAATATTGGGACAATTGGAAGGAATCTGGATATGGGCTATAGATCATATACAGTATTACACCCATGTTAAATTTTCTAATCATTATTGGAGTCATGTAGGAGAACGTGTTTTGGGAGAGATGATATACTTAAAAGTATTTAGAGATGAAGTCTCAGAATCTCTGCCATTTTCTTTCACGTGGTTTGGCAAAAAAAATTTTTTTTTAATATGGGAAAGAGAAAAAAAATGTGGCAAAATGTTAACAATTGTTTAATCTAGATAAAGATTGTACAATATTACTGCTAATTTTCTGTAGGTGTTTTTCAAAATAAAAATTGGGTAAAATATTCTGTGATTTTAAACCAACTATCCAACAGTTGCAATCATTGTCACGTTGTATTGAAGTGAGCTTTTGCGCTTGAAAGTGGTTTCATTGGTCAATTAGTAAAGTGTCCTCTCCAGAGTATCTAAATATCTTCATCCAGCATTCCATAATACTCACTAATTTATATTTAAACACTTAAGAAAAAGCTATCCTTAAAAATTATGTTGTAGGCAGTATACGAGACAATACCTAATAGAATACTATTAGTAAATATTAGATGAAGTAATATTTTTCCCGTTGTTCAGTTATATATGAGAACTTTTCAACATGTGAAATTTTATAGGGAAATTAGGCAACTTGGTAATACGTTTTTTCTTCTTTCATGCCTTTGCTTAACATTTGGTGCTTGCCTATAAAACAAAGTGTAAGATTACTGATGATTTTCACGGAAAGATCTACAACATAGCAGAATGCAGTGTGCAGTGTAGAATAGATCTGGCCAAGGCTCCAATGAGATTTAGGATCCAGTGTGATTCTCAACTGTACATCGTCTAGAAGGCAGGCAAGCACTATCAGTACTTGTATATTAGAAACAAGTACTTAAAAGCCCAATACCATGGATTTACAAATATCAGAAAACAGAGCTCTCTGTTAGGTCAAAAGTGAGAGTCGATTCTATATGAAGCACAAAGTGAAAGAGATTAAATTTTTTAAAAGTTACAAAATTTGTAATAAAAAATTATCTCTTTGGAAAAATTTCAACTTCAAAATAAGTATTTAAAATACTCCTCCTACCATTTAAGTGTATGATGTAGTATTTGCAGTCAGGTCCCTGTAAGAATACTTTGCATGAATACTTTTCTGATAACATTTAGGGCTGCTTCGATATGTACCTTTCACTTATCCAGAACAAGTGGAGCAGTGCTTCTCGATATATGATAAAAAAAGAACTTCTAGATCTTCTTGTATCTTAAGATACAATAAACCAAAGGTAAGATTATTAATAGAACTCTTTCCCCTTATATTTCATATGTTAGTTCATAAATTATTATAAATTATAATAAGAGAAGAGGTTTGAGTTTTTGAAAAATCTGAAAGAACCAGTTTCTTGATACTGCCAGGTTATACTGTCTTGAGGCTAAATTTCGCTATGTTAGGAAGTTAAACTTCATCTTCAGCTTATATTGAGACAGACGAGTAGTTTAAACTTGGAATTGTTTTTAATAAGGGAAAAATAGTAAATTATTATGGGGAGAGAGTGGTTCTTAAAAAAGTCTTGATTATCTTCAGATAAAGGTAATAATAGCTTTAGTTCTTATACCCATTGTCCCACTACACACACCTCTGCCCCAAGCTACTCATATACATGTCAGTACTTATACAATGGATACCCATACTACTGTAAGGGGGACAGAATTTTAAGACGTGAGAACTGGGTAAAATTGAATTTTGTGATCTCATTAATATATTTTAATATATTGTTAATATATTTTTATTTCATATTTTTAAAAAAATTTCTAAGACCATGAACAACATAAGTTAAAAGTTTGAATTTATAGCAATAGGAGAAGTGAACTTTCATATAGAATTTGGGTTTAAAAGTGAACAGCTATGTGAACAATTTGTGTAGGTAATTATTAGCTGGAAGCTGTTTGTACTCTAAGTTTATTGAATATACACATATGATAATAAGACTTTGCACAAATAGAATCTTTTGATAATAAATACACGTGAAAGATTGTGCCGTGGGGAATAATTCTAGATATTATAAGTATATGGAATTCCTTGCACACAGAATGCAGAACCCTCGACCAAGTATGTAACTATTTTTTCATTCATGAAAAATAGGTCATTTTACCTAAACTCTCAGAAAGGATCAGTGTAACAAACAATGGAAAATGGTGTTGTTTTATTTATACATATATCCCAAACAGCAATCACAGAAGAAATAGCAAAGTGGAGCCCTGTATCCTGTCACCAGTAGTGAGCTAAACTACGCTCAAAATTACAGTTATCAGAAACAAATAAATACCTAATCATTACCTGAGAAGTCTCCCCTGTCATTGTGTATTGGAATCCCTGATTGTTCGCTTTTGTGGGATCTACTCACCTGCTTAGAAAAAGTACTTTAGCAGTAAAATAAAATATAGAAGAGCTGAGTTCTTTTTATGAACCTTGTACATTTATAACACTTCATGGAACTGTACACTCCCCCAACAGTTTCACTGTATGCTAACAAAAATAAAATGAAGTATCCTTCCAGTTCCCTTCCCTCATTAAGATTTTTTGTTACATTTTTATTATTATGCCCTATTACCTATTTCCATATATAAATGAAATCAGTGCTCAGAATCAGTCCTTTCATGCCTGTTTCCTTTTCTGAGCTACCTTGATTTATTTCGTGGATTGCCAGATTTCACTATTAAGGAGTTTATTCTAGGAGGGCTCGTGTGCACTATACTTCCTGAATTTTTACTTGCCTGATCCTCATTCCCCACCCCCTTTTCCCTTGCCCAGCACGGATGTCTTTCATCCATAAGCCATTTTCTGATTTGCTTTTCATTTTTCAAGGGGGCTGGCAATGTGGAATGGCAGGAGCTGGTGTAGTGGGCAGTCTGCAGCTCCAGTATGGGTCTTGTCTAGAATACCCTCTCTCACCATGCTTGTTCTACTTACCCTCGAGTTTAAACAGTCAAGCCCCTAACTCAATGTTGTGATTTAGCAATCATGGCTTTCCTCCCATTGTCTCCAATGGTACACTCAGCTGGGAGACCAGTCCATAGCTAGTAAAAGTAGAAGGTGGGTGTGTTATTTTCTCTAGCCTACCATCCCCAGTCATTCTGACTTTGAGTAGGGAAGTTTCACACTCCCTAGAACCTTCTTGTACCCTCAGTGTCACTGTGCCAATCTAAGGTTGGGGACAGCCTGTTGGGACTATGATATTATTTTTAGGAAAGTTTATATCCACCTCAAGGTTTGAGAGCATATGTGAATTCTCATCATCCTCTCGTTTCTCTCTAGATTTACAGAATTTAGCAGATATGCCATGCAGTTAGTGGTTTGAAGTTGTGGTTCTTTCCTTGTTTAATTGAAGATGGAGTACTTTTTCACTAATTTTTAATAGACTTTATTTTTTAGAGCAGTTTTAGGTTCACAGAAATATTGAGTAGAAGATACAGAGATTTTTCATATACCCTCTGCCCTCCCACCCCCCAGCCTTCCTCGTTATCAACTTCCTCCACCAGAGTGGTACACTTGTTACAACTGATGAACCTACTTTGACACATCAACATCACCTTAAGTCCATAGTTTACATTATGGTTTACTCTTGTCCTGTATATTCTGTGGGTTTGGACAGATTTTAAATGACATGTATCCACCATTATAGTATCATACAGAGTGATTTCACTGCACTGGTGAAGGACATACCTCCCTCTCCTCCAACCCCTATCGACCATAGATCTTTTTACTTGTCTCGATACTTTTATCTTTCAACAGTGTCACAAAATTGAAATATTACAGAATGTAGCTGTTTCACATTAGCTTCTTCCACTTAGTAGCATGCATTTAAGTTTCCTCCATGTCTTTTCATGGCTTGATAGTTCATGTCTTTTCAGCCCTGAATAGTGTTCCAGTGTCTGAGTGTACTACAGTTTATTTATCCATTCACCTGGTGAAGAACATCTTGGTTGCTTCCAAATTTTGGCAGCTGTGAATAAACCTGCTTTAAACATCCATGGGCACGTTTTTATGTAGACGTTAAGTTTTCAGTTCCTTTGGGTAAATGCCAAGGAGCATGATTGCTAGGTTGTATGTAAGGGTATATTTAGTTTTGTAAGAAACTATCAAACTGCATTCTGAAGTGATGGTATCATTTTGCATTCCTGCCAGAAGTGAATGAGAATACCTGTTGCTCCACATTCTCACCAGTCTTTGGTGTTGTCAATGTTCTGCACTTTAGCCATTCTGATAGGTGTATAGTGGTAACTCATTGTTTTAATCTGCATTTCCCTGATGACATATGATGTGGAGCATCTTTTCATATGCTTATTTGCCATCTGTATGTCTTCTTTGTTGAGGTGCCTGTTAAGATCTTTGGCCCTTTTTTTTTTTTTTTTGCGGTACGCAGGCCTCTCACTGTTGTGGCCTCTCCAGTTGCAGAGCACAGGCTCCAGATGCACAGGCTCAGTGGCCATGGCTCACGGGCCCAGCTGCTCTGTGTCTTTGGCCCATTTTTTAATTGTTTGCTCTCTTATTGTTGAGTTTTAAGAATTCTTTGTATATTTTATTTTTATTTATATTTATTTATTTATTTTTTTGTGGTACGCGGGCCTCTCACCGTTGTGGCCTCTCCCGCTGCAGAGCACAGGCTCCGGATGCGCAGGCCCAGCGGCCATGGCTCACGGGCCCAGCCGCTGCGCGGCACGCGGAACCTTCCCGGACCGGGGCACGACCCCGTGTCCCCTGCATCGGCAGGCGGACTCCCAACCACTGCGCCACCACAGGGAAGCCCCTTTGTATATTTTAGATAAAAGTCTTTTATCAGATATATATTTTTTGAAAATATTTTATCCCAGTCTGTGACTTGTCTTTTCAGTCTCATGACAGTGTCATTTGCAGAGGAAAATTTTTTTAATTTTAATGAAATCCAACTTATTGATTCTTTCTTTCATGAATCATACATTTTGTGTTGGATCTAAAAGCCATCACCAAACCGAAGGTCACCTAGATTTTCTCAAGTTGTCTTCTAGGAGTTTTATAGTTTTACATTTTACATTTAAGTCTGTGATCCATTTTGAGTTAACTTTTGTGAGGGGAGTAATTTCTGTGTCTAGATTCATTTTTTTGCATGTCGATGTTCAGTTTATTCCAGCACCATTTGTTGAAGAGACTGTCTTTGCTTCTTTATATTTCCTCTGCTTCTTTGTCAAAGAACAGTTGACTGTATTTATGGGGGTCTACTTCTGGGCTTTCTATTTTATTCCATTCACCAATTTAAAAAAATTGTTTTTCACCAATACCACAATGTCTTGATTACTGTATCTTTATATTATATTATGTCTTGAAGTTGGGTAATGTCACAGTTCTCCAACTTTGTTCTTCAATATTGTGTTAATTATTCTGGGTCTTTTGCCTCTCCATATAAACTTTAGAATGAGTTTGTTGATATCCGCAACAAAATAACTTGCTGGGATTTTAATTGGAATTGCATTAATCCATAGGCAAGTTGGGAAGAACTGACATCTTGGCAGTGTTGAGTCTTCCTATCCATGGACATGGACTATCTCTCCGTTTATTTAGTTCTTTATATTCTTTCATCAGAATTTTGCAGTTTTCTTCATATGAATCTTGCACGTGTTTTGTTACCTAAGTATTTAATTGGGGGGTGCTAATGTAAATTGTATTCTGTTTTTAATTTCAAAGTCTACTTTTTCATTGCTGATATATAGTACAGCAATTGAATTTTGTATATTAACCTTGTCTCCAACGACCTTACTATAATCACTTATTAATTCCAGGAGAGTTTTTTTGGCAGTTCTTTCAGATTTTCTACATACACAATCATGTCATCTGTGAATAATGATGATTTTACTTCTTCCTTCCTAATCTGTATACCTTTTATTTCCTTTCCTTGTCTTACTGCGTTAACCAGGACTTCCAGTATGATGTTGAAAAGCAGTGGTGAAAGGAGACATCCTTGCCTTGTTCCTGATCTTACTGGGAAAGCTTCAAGTTTCTAACTTATGTTAGCCATAGGTCTTGTGTATATTTCTTTATCAAGTTGAGGAAGTTCTTTATTCCTAGTTTACTGAGAATTTTTCGTCATGAATGAGTGTTGGAGTTTGCCAAATGCTTTTTCTGCATCTGTTGGTATGCTCTTGTGATATTTCTTTTTCCGTCTGTTTATATGATAGGTTGCATTAATTGATTTTTGAATGTTGAATCAGCCTTGCATACATGGGATGCATCCACTTGTCATGGAATATAATTCTTTTTATACATTGTTGGATTTGATTTGCTAATATTCTGTTGAATATTTTTACATCTATGTTCATGAGAGATATTGGTCTGTAATTTTTTTATAATGTCTTTGTTTAGTTTTGGTATTAGGTTAGTACTGACCTCAAAGACTGAGGAAGAGATTATTTCCTCTACTTTTATCTTCTGAAAGATAATGTCGAGAACTGGTATAGTTTTTTCCTTTAATGTTTCGTAGAATTCACCAGTGGACCCATCTGAACCTGGTACTTTCTGTTTTGTAAGGTTATTAATTATTGATGCAATTTCTTTCGTGGATATAGACCTATTCATATGTCTATTTCTTCTTGTGTGAATTTTGACAGATTCTGTCTTTCAAAGAATTGGTCCATTTCCTCTAAGTTATCAAATTTGTAGGCATATAACTGTTCATAAGATTTCTTTATTATCCTTTGAATTTCCATGGAATGGGTACTGTTGTCCCCTCTTTTATTTCCAGTAATAGCAATATGTGTCCTCTCTTTTTTTCTTGATTAGTCTGGCTAGGGACTTATTGCTTTTTTTGGTTTTTTCAAAGAACCAGCTGTGGTTTTGTTGATTTTCTATCTTGATTTCTTGTTTTCAATTTCAAATCTAATTTTTATTATCTCTCTTCTTCTGCTTACCCTGGAATTTATTTGTTCTTCTTTTTCTAGTTTCTTAAGGTAGGAGCTTAGACAATTGATTTTAGATAAAATATGCATTCAATGTTATAAATTCCCCTCATCTCACAAATATTGATAAGTTATGATTTCATTTTCATTTAGTTCAAAATATTTTAAAATTACTTGAGATTTCTTCTTTGACACATGTGTTATTTACAGGTGTGTTGTTTAGTTTCCAAGTATTTCGGGATTTTTCAGATATCTTTCTGTTGTTGATTTCTGATTTGATTTCATTATGATCTGAGAGCAGACATTTTATGATTTCTAGTCTTTTAAACTTTTTAATGCCTGTTTTATGGCCTGGAATATTTTCTATCTTGGTGAATGTTTGTGTGAGTTTGAGAAGAGTGTGTATTTTTGCTGTTGTTGGATAAAGTAGTATAGAGGTCCATTATATCCAGTTGATGGATGGTATTGTTGAGTTCAACTATGTCTTTACTAATTTTCTGCCTGCTGGATTTGTCCATTTCTGATAGAGGGGTGTTGAGATCTCCAACTATAATAGCGGATTCATCTGTTTTTGTTACAGTTCTATCAATTTTTGCCTCCCATAGTTTGACACTCTCTTGTTAGACACATACACATTAAGATTTATGTCTTCTTAGAGAACTAACCCCTTTATCATTATGTAATGTTCCTGTCTATCTCTGATAACTTTCCTTGCTGTAAAGTCAAAAACAACCTAATTGAATCCTCTGCTTAAGGTTCCACAAGGCTGCAATCAAGTAGTTGGCTGGGCCCCATTTTTCATCTGAAGCCCAGGGTCTTCTTTCAGGCCCGTTGAGTTTATAGGCAGAATTCTGTTCCTTACAGCAATAGGTCTGAGAGCCTCAGCTCCTAGAGACCATCCCTCTCCAAAGGAAGTTCACAGCTAGCTTTTTGCCTCTTCAAGGCCAGTAGGAGAGCATCTCTAACTTCAGGGAAGTCCTGGACCCTCTTTTAAGTCAGGCCCACCCAGGATGCTTTTATTTTATTTTATTTTATTTTATTTTATTTTGGTTATCTTTTTCTTTGTGTACAACATGATGATTTGATGTACATATACATTGTGAGATGATTACCACAATCACATTAATTAGCATATCCATGATCTGGCATAGTTACCTGATGTATGTGGTGAGAATACTAAGATATACTCTCTTTGCAAATTTCAAGTAAATAATACAATATTATTAATTATAGTCACCGTGCTCTATGTTAGGTCTCTAGAACTTATTTATCTTATAATTGAAGGCTTTTACCCTTTGGCCAGCAACTCCTCATTTCCTCAACTCCCTAGCCCTTTGTAACCACCATTCTATTCTCATTCTCTCTTAAATTCCACATATAAGTGAGATCATACAGTATTTGACTTCCTCTGTCTGGCTTATTTCACTTAGCATGGTATCCTCCAAGTTCATCTATGCTATAGCAAATGGCAGGATTTCCTTCTTTCTCATGGCTGAAGTAATCTCTTGTTTAATTAACTCAAACACAGTTGATTAAGGGCATTAATTAATTCTGAAGGTTTTTTTTTTTACCTTTTTCATATACTATTCATTAAAATCAAATTACAGGTCTTCTCCACACTCAAGAGGAGGGGATCATGTAGGGCCAGGCCTATTAGGGTTCACTTTAGAATTCTATCTGCCACAGAAATCTTGCATATTGACTTGCATATTTAATTTCTTGTCTGGTGCCTTGACTTGGTGTTGTCATAAATACCTAAAATTCAATATGATCAAAACTGAGCTCTTGATCTTCTTCTTTGAAGACGTCCCCTATCTTGAGTATCATTTCAAAAGTTAATTTCAAGTTTTTTCACTTCTTTCCATCTCTACTGCTGTTACTCTGATCCAAGTCATCATCATTATCCATATTTGTAGACTACAACAGCCCCCTTCCTGGTTGATTTCTTTATTTCTCAGATCATGACTCACATGGCAGCAAAAGTGATTTTTTTTATAACAAAGTGAATCAGTTATACATATTCATATGTTCCCATATCTCTTCCCTCTTGCGTCTCCCTCCCTCCCACTCTCCTTATCCCACCCCTCTAGGTGGTCACAAAGCACCAAGCTGATCTCCCTGTGCTATGCGGCTGCTTCCCACTAGCTATCTATTTTACATTTGGTAGTGTATATATGTTCATGCCACTCTCTCACTTTGTCACAGCTTACCCTTCCCCCTCCCCATATCCTCAAGTCCATTCTCTAGTAGGTCTGTGTCTTTATTCCTGTCTTACCCCTAGGAAAAGTGATCTTAATACATAGATCTAATCCTTTCTCTCCTCTGATTATAAACACTCTATAGTTATCTGATGCTTTTTAGAATTGCCCTTATGGACCTGATAGGACCTTGCCTATCTTTCCAAGATCACCTTAGGCCACTTTCTTTTATTCATTGAGTTCCAACCATACTGTCTTCTTTCAGTGCCTAGAACATGTTAAGTTCTTTTCTCTTTCAGAGTATTTTCACATGTGATTCACTCTATGGGGAACTCTCTCCCTTTACCAGCACAATTTTGCATGAGACTAGATCCTTCCTGTCATTCAGATCTGCTTAAACATCACCTCCTCAAAGATGCATTCTCTGACCAACACGTCTAAAGAAGTTCTGCTGGTCCTTATACCAATATTCAATATGTTGACCCTTGCTTTTAGTATTTGTCACACTTCTTAATCATGTTTGTTTTTCTTGCTTTTTCTTGGCTCACTTTTGTGTCCTAGTATTTAAACAGTGCCTGTCAAATAACAGATCATCAAAACATATTTCATGAATGACTGAAGTGTTGCTATTATCAAAAAAAGGGGCTAGAGTAATTCAAAGAAGCCTTTATGGGAGAAGCTGGGCTCTTTTTTATACATGGATGTATAACTTTTTAAAAACATTTTTATTTATTATTTTTGGCTTCGTTGCTCCACGTGGGCTTTCTCTAGTTGCAACGAGCGGGGGCTTCTCTTTGTTGCCATCTGCAGGCTTCTCATTGTGGTGGCTTCTCTTGTTGCGGATCATGGGCTCTAGGCGCTCCAGCTGGACTCCAGGCGCTTTGGCTTCAGTAGTTGTGGTTCGTGGGCTCTAGAGCACAGGCTCAGCAGTTGTGCAAGGGCTTAGTTGCTCCATGGTATGTAGGATCTTCCCGGCCAGGGATCAAACCCTTGTCCCCTGCATTGGCAGATGGATTCTTAACCACTGCACCACCAAAGAAGTAGGATGGAGAGTCAGAAAGTCCCAGACAGATGGAGTAAAGAGCAAAAACAAGTTGATGGATGTAGAGATTAGCATGGAATGCTCAGGAATCAGTAGACAGAGAGAAGGCTTCACATTGGGGAACAGCAGGAAATTAGGTTGCAAAGGTATAGTTACCACCTTATGAAGAGCCTAGTAGACAGACCTTCCAGTATAGGTTATTACATGATATTGAATATAGTTTCCTGTGCTATATAGTAGGTCCTTGTTGGTCATCTATTTTATGTATACTAATGTGCATATTTTAAGGAAAGGAAAAGCATTGAATAAGCAATATTTAAGAAAGATTAGTGAGGCAGCATTATTTGTATTGAATTGAAGAGATTATCTGGAGATAAGTTGTTTATCCAGAAGTATTTTTGTTCATTTACGCAGCACATATTGATATCCCATTCACTATGTCTAAGGCAGTGTGTTTGGCATGAGGGTACCATGAGTATCACTTCAAAGTTGAGTCCTAAAAAACAAAGACCAGCTTGAGGTTGGTGGAGGGTCTGAAAAAAAGAAGAAAATATTCATGTGCCCAGGGACAAAAGAGAATGCAGTTAGTTCTTAGGAATTTATATAGTTCAGCCTGCCTTGGGAGTAGCGTTTGAGTAGAGGTATGAGTGATAAAACTAAAAAAGTGGTGTCGAGCTAGATAAGGATGGGCCTTTTTAGTCATTACACTTGACCCTTGAACAATAGGAGGGTTAGGGGTGCCAAACCCCGCACAGTCAAAAATCTGCATACTGCTATCGCTGACTCAAAAGTAAAGGAATTGATGAATGATTCACCCAATGGCAGGAAGCTGAAACCATTTGGATAAAATCAGGACTGAAACTCTACTTCTTCTGATTCCACATATTGGGATCTCTAATCAAACAAACTTTCCCCCACACTTTGTTAATTAAGATCTGTAAAATGAAAATACAGGTACTACATTTATGGACAAAAATCTGCTTGTAAATGGACCTGTGCAGTTCAGACCTTTGTTGTTCAAGGGTCAATCATATAAGAAACTTGGGCCTGTTAAAAAGTGTGAGGAGTGGTAGAATATGCAGTCAGCATTTAGAAAAAAGGGATCAGAACAGGTGAGTTATTAGAACTGGAAGCATGGATTAAGCTTTCATCTTTGCAGAAATTAGATCATTTCATGGGGGATGGAGCATAGAAAAGAGAGTAGAACTCCAAGGAAAGAAAAAGAGAAGTGGGTGAGATCATTAAAGCTTGAAAAAAGATCACAGTAAGGACCAGAGATGTGAGACGTTTCAGAATGGTCAACAGATCATGGCATGAAGAGGTCAGGAACTCAGAGGATATATTTTGCAGCGGCAAGAAGGAAATACCTTGTAACCCTAAAAAAGGCATTTTCTCTGTGGTTGCTTGAATGCCCAGTTAACAGCTAATCAGAATATTTCAGTGTCGATGCACACTTTTGTGAGTTCCTAAGATATGTGGGTAAATAATGTAAAAGTATTTGTCAGTGCTGGAAAATGGAATGTTTTCTTAAGACAAGTAGTCCCTTATAGCTTACTGAGGTTTTCAGTTTATTTAGTCAGCTCCGACTTTTGGTAACTAACTAATAAAAAAGTAAATTAGCTTATTTTGAGCAAATTTTAATAAATTTCATAATTTTGGCATCACTCTATGTAAGTGTTATTTGAAGTGTACACTTAAGTTTAGTGGAAATCTTGCAATTTAAAGACAGATAAACCTGAGTTTGGATAATGACTCTACCTGTTATGAGTCACGTGAACTTTCATATTTTGGTGTTTACTTCCCTAAATTGTCTCTAGACAGCATCCACATTTTAGAGCTTGATATTTTAGTGTTAGGCTTTACCTGTTGACTTTCCACCATGATAGAAGAGAATTTAGTCCTTTTTCCTTCATCTTACCACACATATTCATATTTGTCCTTCCCAACCCTTCTGTCCTCCCAATAGTGATAGTATTTTGTTTAGACACATATTCAGTGTTTTTGTCGTCAGGACTCTGTAAATGTTAGCCACAGCTTAGCCATGCAGTTTAATCTGGTTTTTTTTTTTTCCTTTCCTACATTTTCTGTTTTTCTGAAGTTAATAGTATCTTGCTCTTTCATTTGTCTCATGTTCTAAATTTTTGTCACTGATTCAGGCAAACTCTTCGTCATTGTTTAAATATTCTGTCAGGATGTTCAGACAGATCAGCTAGACCAGCTTTCTGAAAAGTTTCTCCCATGCCTCTGTCCTACTCCAGTTTGAACTGCTCACCCTCTAAACCTGTACGCAGCTTTCATCTTTTCATTACTGACCAGAAATCTCTCTTATGTCATCCCTCTCCTTTTCTGGGCCTACTGTTTCCTGTATCCTATTTCTTCCTCTTATTTTATTACCTTGGTTTGTGCTTTTGGGGAGGTGAATTTTTTTGAAAATTTATCTGAAATTTTTTTTACCCACACCTTTGATTGAGACTTTGATAGAAATTGGTAGCATTTAATAATATTTTAAGTGAAAATAATTTTCCTTGAGAATTTTGAAGTCATTCTAGCTCCATTGCCTTATTCTAGATTCCACTGTTGCTACTGACAAGTCTGATGTTATTCTGATTCTTGATCCTCTGGATGTGATCTGGTTGTGATCCATTTGTTTCTCTCTGGCAACACATAGAATCTTTTATTTATTCCTAGTGTTCTGAAATGTCTATACAATGTCCCTTGGTGTGTTTATTTCATACCCATTGTGCTAAGTACTCAGTAATCCCTTTATGTCTGGAAACTCATGTCCTTCAGTTCCCTGAGATTTTCTTGAATTATATCACCAATGATCTCCTTCTTTTTCTCTTCTCAGTTCTTGCTGCCTGGAATTCCTCTGTTATTCAGATTTTGAATCTCTTAGATTAATCCAATTTCCTGGCTTTTTTTTTCTTGTCCAGTTTTCCATCTTTTTGTTCTTCTGCTTTACCTTCTGAGAAGTCATCTTAATGTATCTTCTGACCTGTATGTTGAGTTTTCAGTTTGGTTATGTTTTTCATTTGCAAGAGCTTTCTTTTTTTTTTTTTTTTTTTTTTTGCTCTCTGATTTCCTTTTTTTAAATTAAATATAGGGTCCTGTGCCATTTGATGGAATCAATTTTTTTGTCTCTCTAAAGATGTAAATTATAGTTCTTTTGAAATTTTTGTTTGTTTAGTTTAGTTAGTTATTTTCCTATTCTTTGCTCTGCTTCTCTTCAGGTTATCTATTGCTTTCTCTCTTGCCTTCCCTCTTCTGGGGAACCTAGTGTACCTTTCCTGGGTTTTATAACACAGAGTATCTTGCCTCTTGTTAGTATCTATGGAAACTCTTTGATTTCAGCATTCTTGATCTTTTAAGTTGGTTATCACTCCTCTGCCCGCATTTATCTTCTAAAACTTTTTTATTCTTTCTCTCTCTCTCTCTCTAGTAATCATCTCTTATATCTTTGCAAGTTTTTTTTTCCTCTAGTGTCTTTGCTTTTGTTTTAAAGGAGATTGAGGAAGGAACACAATAAGTCCCCTACATACGAACAAGTTCCATTCCAAGAACGCGTTCATAAGTCCAATTTGTTCATAAGTCCAACAAAGTACCTAGGTACCCAACTAACACAATTGGCTATATAGTACTGTACTGTAATAGGTTTATAATACTTTTCACACAAATAATACATAAAAAACAAACAAAAAATAAAGAAAACATTTTTAATCTTACAGTACAGTACCTTGAAAAGTACAGTAGTACAGCACAACAGCTGGCATACAGAGGCTAGCATTGAGTGAACAAGCAAGAAGAGTTACTGAGTGGAAGAGGGAGAGGAGGTGGGAGATGGTAGAGCTGAAGGATCGTTAGCAATAGGAGATGGAGGGCAAGATGCAGTTTCACTCATGCCTGATGTTGATGGCACAGGTTCTGGTTCCTTGCTGGATTCAATTCTATCTACCCTCTTGAAAAAACGATCTGGTGATGTCTGGGTAGTAGCACTTTTTTTCTCATCATAGATGACATGGTAGCACTGGATTGCATTCTGAGTGGCTGCTGCAACCTTTGTGTATCATTCTACATTTGGGTCCTATCCTCAAAAACTAACAGTGCTTCCTCAAATAAAGAAAATCCCGTTGCCATTTCCTGCGTTGTGAATCTCTTTGGTTTTTCAGTTACTTCTTCCTCTTGTCTCTTTCTGTCCTTTCTCTGGGCCTCCAATTCCATCAGATTTTCATTAGTAAGCTCCTCGTGTTGCACAGCAACAGTACTGTACAGTAAAGCACACAAAAGCACAACCACTTGTAGAGGATGGACGCATGTGACAATGTACACCAGACGCGTGAACTAACTTACATGATTGGACATGCAAGTGCACGTTTGCATTTTTCAAAGTTCGCACCTTGAAGGTTTGTATGTAGGGGACTTACATGAGTTCATGAGTTCAGTCTGTCCCTTTACTAGATTTAACTAGACATACTCTTCATTGATTAGTTAACTAAATTAATTTAGATTAACCAATACAATAATAGCATTAAATGCATCACTAATTATTCATAATTTTGTAGTATCCTTCAGGCTCACAATTCTTTTTTTATATATTTTGTTGTATTTTCTGACATTTTTATGGGATGTTAATCTTCAGAGTTATATATTATTCCTACTTTGCTTTGTTGGCATCATTTCAGCCTTCTCAATATAGCTATACTTATTTCAATGACTACCTTCTGGCAGTTACTTTGATGTTTTAATATGAGCACTGTTTTGCAGTATGTTCTTTGAAAATGCCTTAAGAGCTTACTCTTTGATTTTTGTCAGTAGATATTTTTGCAAGTTTAATTTATTTTTCGTTTTTAAACCAAGATTTGTAGATTAGCACCTTTTCTGTTTTACTTCATGTTGTTTCTCTACTAAATGGTTGCAGGCGAAGCACAGATGGACTAGAATGTGAAACAAGAACAAAGAGATGGGGCATGTAGTAAAATTTAATAAATATTTGCATGAGATTGCTTGAAGCCAGCTTTGAGTGCTTGGCTCACAAACTTTGCTATCCCTAAGAAACAAATCATATTTATTTTAAAATATACACATATTTCTAGTGTTTTATAGAGGTTTAGGTTAGCCTTAAAATTTTGCTATTTTATGGAAAGTAATGTTATCCTTTCTACAAGAGACATTATACAATGGCAGCATACCAGATGTCTAGATAATATATAATGAAGGGGAAAAATCAATCTTCTAAATAGTTATTGACTGTCTAGCTAATCATTAATAGAAATAACTAACCAACATATCTGGCATAAGAAAGCAAGATACTCTATAAATATTACACCCTTACAAGGGTTTTATTGTTACTGTGATGAGCAGAAAAGGGAATATAGAAATAGTGTAATATATAGGTAACAACATAGAAAAGATATTTTATCCAGGTAACAGCAAGTAACATAGTAATAATAAAACAATCTATGTTTTATTGTCTCATCATAAAAATACTAATTTGAAAATATATCAGGACAGTTTGTTGAATATAAAGCAATGCCAAACTTTTTGTCTAAGTTATTTGTCACAGGAATTTGTCATTCTAGAAGTCGTCTTAACTATTGGACATTAATTAAGTACAGATACTGCTATTTTATTGTAAAAAGTAACATCGCAAAACCAATTTGATCCATTCTGTTTTATGTTGTAGCTAACATTCTAATTTGAACCACTGCTTACTCAGAAGAACTGCAAAGATCAAAATGACTTCCTAACATTCTGTTGCCTCTTTTTTTTGGGGGGGGGGGGGGGCGGCTGCTCCGCGCGGCTTGTAGGATCTTAGTTCCTTGACCAGGGATCGAACCCAGGCCCCAGACAGTAAGAGCGTGGAGTCCTAACCACTGGACCACCAGGGACGTCCTTGCCTGTTGCCTCTTCAGTGCTGCCATCTTGTTCTTGTTTGTTGTTGGTTTGTTTTGGTTTTTTTTACTAGTGACACAACCTCCACCAATCATAAGGAGGGCCAGAACACAATTCTACCCATGACTGGGGCGGTGGGGCGTGAACTGCAATGTTTAGCAAACTGCATGTTCCAGCAGTTTTATAGTTTGCCCTCTTCACTTAAGAAGGTATCGTGATATTTTTCTGTGATTTTAATGATTCATCTTCAATGTCAATGTTATATCTACATAATAGTTCATTACATGCTGGATTTTGTTTATTTTCTGAGGTCTTTTGGAAGTAAATATATTGCTATGAAGCTTTTAACATTCTCTGGCTTTCTCTCTGTCTGTCTCTGTTACTCACTCACTCCTACATTATCCTATTTTTGAATCATGTCACTTTTTTCAGCTATAATGCCCCAGCAAACTCACTAGATTTTGTAATTCCTTTATATATTGGTCTATCTCCCTGAAAAACAACTTCTTCCTTTACTTGATATGAAAAACTCATATCCTGCTATCACTGAAACTGAAAACAAAAATTTAAATTAGCATATATTGCTTGTTTACATAGTACTCAAAGTACTTGATTATTATTTAAGATTCAAGGGTGTGTGAATGATATTTGTATATGTTAGAACTATTTTGACCTACGGTGCACTACAGTAAAACACATATCCTTTTTCTCTTTTGACACTTCAAACTCATGGTTGGAATAAAAAAATTTTCATCTTCCGGTTCCTCTCCCCAAAATTCTTTAGTCCTTTTTGATCTTCTCTCAATAATTTCACTTTGGTGTAGTCATCTTTTCTGGTCTCTTCTTTTTCCACTTTTGGGGGGACCATATTTCATAGTTAACCTTCATGCCTGCTATTTCTTAAATCCTTGCCCTATGTTTACTTATTAAACTAACTGTTCATTTACAGTCTGCCATGTAATAAGATCCTGTCTTAGTTTCTTAATTGCATGTTCTTTATGACAAGTTTCCTACTTCATAATCCTTTCTTTCAAATTTTTATAAAGAAGATATTTCTATTACCCTGCTGTTTGGACTGAAGGAAATCCCTCAGGCTCTAACCTGTAACCTGTTTTATTCTCCCACTTTATCTGTGAATGCCCTCACGTTTAGCTATTATTTTTATGGTGCTGATGCTTATAACATTACCCATCCGTTCAATCACGCTCTACTTCTGAGCCCTGCATTTAAAGAAAAGCATTAACAAACACAAATATGTCTGGAGGAGGATGGTTAAATTGATTGAATACTCCTAAACCATGTCCCATAAGGAATGGCTGAAGGAATTGTGCATATTTATTGTTTATCTGGGAGTAAAAAGATTAAGTATAGACAGGATAATTGTTTTCAATAATTGGAAAGTCTGTCATGTGAAGGAGAGAACAGATTTGTTATGAGTTGTTCTAGAAGACTCTCCTAAAACCAACTTGTGCAAGTTGTGAAGAGCTAGGTTCAGCTGTTCTCTGATGAGGATCAGAGATTAAACCTTACTCCCTTTGGCTTTGCTTACAGTGTCTGGCACTGAGCCTTAGTCATATTCCAGCCTAATGGATGTTTATTGATCGGGTTGAATTGGCTTGAATTGAAAGAATAAACCTTCTAACAGGAAAAACAGACTGCCTTTTGAAGTAAAAGTACCCTATCTTTCAACAAATATTTATTGATTAACTACAGTGTAGCTGCCCCTGTGCTGGACATCTGGAATGTAAAGATACTAACATTTTAATATTATAGACAACCTCTATAGGCCAGGTATTCTTCTAAATATCTTTTATGTATCAACATTTCACAACGTTGACCTCACATGGTAAACACTTTTATTCTCCCCAATTTAGATGTGAGGAAACCGAGGTACATAGGGGTTACATAATAAGCCATGTGACTAAAGTAGTAAGTCATCAAGCTGTGATTTGAACCTGGCAATCAGGCTCCAGAATCTTCATTCTTAACCACTATGATAAACTGCCTCCAGTAATGAAAGACAAGAGGATGTGCGTGAATGGAAGGACAGAAGGATTTTCGGATTGGAATAGAATCCAGTCCAATCCCTGCCCTGGGGATTCCTGGCCAGCAGCTGTCCTCTTCCCAAATGCCTGTGGTCTTCTTTACCTTCCATCCCGTCTCCACACTGCCTCTGAGTGATCCTCCCACAGTGCAAACCTGATCCTTCCACTCCCTTCAAACCTGCCGTTGGTCCCCTGGTGTCCACAGGACAAATGTAGTCACCCTAGGTTGACGCTGAGGCCCTCTGTGGTCTGTGTCCACCTCCACCTCTCGCCTCACCTCCCACTGAACTCTGCATCAGACCATGTGGTTATGTGAGCCAGCCCTGCAGATTTCTTGACTGGGGAGATAACAGAGTTACTGTGAGAATTAAATTAAATAATCAATATAAAATGCTCAGAACAGAGCCTACAATGTATAACTGCTCAATAAATGTTAGCACTGTTCTTTTCATTTATTTCTGATTATCTTGCTGAAATTGCTTCACCCAAAATATAGCCTATTCCTAAGTTCTCTCACTGTACTTACAACTGCTTTGTAATACACTGAAAAATAAAGGAACTTTATTAGGAACTCCTAGTTCACAAATTCAGAGGCAGAGTGAGTACCTTCAGGGCCTAGTCAGAGCTGTTCCTCTGTTTCTCTGCAGGTTTCTCAGCTTTGCCTTCCTCTGTGCTGCCTTGTTTTTTAGGCTGGCTTCCATCAGGGCTGCCAGAAGACTTCCAGCAACAGCAGGAACTGTGTGCTTCCTTATTCACAGTCACTAAGAAAGAAAATATCACATCTCATGACCATCCATCCAGAGCGCTAAGCTTGGTTCTGATTAAATGGCCTCCAAAACAGTCACCGTGGCCAGACAAAGCCTGGTTCAGTGGGTTGAATGGTGACCCCATTAGCTTGTGCCCCCCACCCTCACCCCTGTATTGCCCCTCCCCCCTCCCCACTGGTAACCACTAGTTTGTTCTCTGTATCTGTGAGCCTGCTTCTTTTTTGTTATATTCACTAGTTTGCTGTATTTTTTAGACTCCACATATAAGTGATATTATGTAGTATTTGTCTTTCTCTGTCTGACTTATTTCACTTAACATAATACCCTCCAAGTCCATCCATGTTGCTGCAAAAATATTTCATTTTTTTAATGGCTGAGTAGTATTCCATTGTGTGTATGTATACACACACACACACACACACACACACCGCATCTTCTTTATCTGTTGATGGACTCTTAGGTTGTGGAAGCCATCTTTTATTTAACATGTCTTGGGTTATATTATTAACTACTATGGTAACTAAAACTCAGTCATTTCATTTGACTTGCTGACCATCCTCTCCCTTATCCAATTTGTAGTTATCACTTATCTCATTTGACATAATCCCTCACTGATAACTCCTTCAAGTCATCTTAGAAATGATCACTCAAATTGCCATTTCCTTGTTTCAGGACTCCAAAAAACTTTTTAAGGACTCCCTCTATCTTCATAGGACCCTTTAATGAAATAGAATTGGATGGTGTATTTACCTTATGTTTTCCTGAATGTGATCCTGGTGATTCCTGACTGACATATAAATACATGCTACAGATTCTTGTGACTGTGCTTAAACAAATGTAAAAATAACACTATTTCTGTATCATCCATATTTAACACTTTGACATCTTTAGAGTGGGGAACAAGTAAAAATGAGAAATGAGAGGAACAATCCATTCAACAATAATCTGTATGGGTATTTTTATTTTTCCCCTCTTTAATACAAACAAATATTTGCAAGGGCCTTTGGTTTTAGTCTTGTGCAGTCTTTAAAGACAGACTATTGTTGCAAAAACCAAACTAAAACAAAAAACTCTACACTGAACACTAGAATATAAAATATGAGTTTAAAACTTTTTCTTCTAAAACAAAGGATATAAGGGCAAAGCCTTGTCTTGTTAAAAACCTTAATTATAATTAAAGTTTAATTACAACAGCTAAAAGTAGAAGGTACCTGTTAAACAAATTACACAGGAAATCAAAGCAACAAAATTCATAAGGAAGCACCTACAAATTAGTGTCTAGTGAAGGAATATGTTTCTATGTTCTGTATGACAAAACACGTTGAACAATGGAGCTATTATAGGAATAGACCATGAAATACTGGGCCTGAGAAACCATGTGAAAACTATTTGAAAAGATCAGTATTATTGTACCCATGCATAGTAATTTCACAAACTGTCTTCCTTTAAAATTACTTTGTAATAGTAATGTACTATATTAGTTTTCTTTGCTGCTGTAACAAATCATAGCAAATTTAGTGGCTTAAATAGCACAAATGCATTGTCTTACAGTTCTGTGGGTGGAAAGTCTGACACAGGCTAATTAATACTGAACACAGAAATTGATAAAATACCAATAAGTTTAATTAATTATTTAATAATTAATAATAAATATATATTTTAAATGATTGAAATTAAATAGAAAATCTCAAACATGACCAGGGTGAGGAAACCCTGTTCAATGAGTATTTAAAGCATGCTAAAGTTCTTGTGAAAACTGTAAACTTTACTAGAAAAATTTATTGTTAAGAAGGTAGTTTTTAAAAAAAATTTAAAGTGCTGCTTAGCTAACAGAAATAAAATTTGTAGATTCAAAGAAAGCAGAAAGAGGAACAGAGAGGATTCGAAAATTTTAGGGAAACTAAAGAAGAAGGAGAAAACCCATTTTAAAAACAAACAAGAGACATAAATTTATGATAATTTAAATTACAAAATATTTAGAACTGGATGACAATGAAAATACTAATGTGAAAATATGTGATATGCCACAAAAGTAGTTTTGGAGGAAATTAGTGGGCTTACATAAATGTGTGTTATAAAAAAGATCTAATATACATGAATTAATTTTCAATTCAAAAACTTTGGGAAAAAAAACAACAGATGTCCCTAAAGAAAAAAAGTAGAATGAAGAAAGAAATGAAGGTAAGAGAAGAAATAGAGAACAAGAAACAATAGAGAGGAATTACAATATACTTTTAAATAAAACAGACAATTCTCTAACAAGAATGTTCAAAGAAAGTAAGAGAAAAGGCACAAATACATGTATTGAGAATGAAAAGGGGGCTATATTTACAGCTATGAAAGATATCTTTAAAATCATAAGAAAATCCTCTGAATAACTCTGTGCTTATAAATTTGGACATTAAAAGGAAATGATAGTTGTCTAGGCAATATAATTGTCTAAAGGTGACTCAAAGTAAAATGAATAAACAACCATTAATAAAATCAAATCAGTAATCAGATTCATTTTCCATTCCTCAAAGATAGGCCCATATGTTTGTACAAACATATATAGGAACTTGCTATATAACAAAATCAGCATTAAAAATCAATAGTAAAATAATAAGCTGTTATTATCATGTGAAATGAATTGCCTACAACATACACAAAAGTACACTCCAGGTGGATTCAAATTCTAATTATGAAGAGTAGAACTTGAAAACCTTTGGAAGGAGATATGAAAGAATAATTGCGTTATTTGAAGGTAAGGAATATTATCTCAGAAAACTCCTCAAGAGCACAAACTGAGCTTGATGTCCATCTCCACCGTCCCCTCCCTGTGCTGTGGTTGAGGAAGCTCATGGGAATGTGCTACATAAAAAAGCTCTCTGGTCCTCAGGCTGTCAGTCTGGTTTGCCAAATGGATCACTGGCAGGAAGTCTCAGGACAGGAGGAAATTGAGGATGGTGTATTATTCTTCTGGTTCCCATAACACCTGGCTACAGTGTATTGTCCGTGTCCTTGTACAATAGGCCACAGCTCCCCCTCAGCCCTCCCCCACCTCCAGCCCCCTCTCGAGGCTCAGGAATAATAGTTCTACTTCCTGTCTTCACTTCTAGGAGTGGTTGCTGTTCCTTGCCCTTGAGGACTGCTCTACCCCTTGTTGGTTTCCCCAAACCCTGAACACATCTTTGTAAATTGTCCCTTATTAGACTCTCCACAACTTCATGATTTTGAATACATCACGTGTTTTCTTTCAAGACTCTAGATGATAAATCAACAAGGAAAAGAATGATAAAAATTGATTTTAAACTTCTGCATAATAAAACAATCACAGCACCAGCAAAGGAGGGAGGGAGGGAGGAAGGAAAGAAGTTGCAGACAGGAAGATTTTTGCAATACATAACTGATGAAGAATTTCCATCCAATGAGAAAAGAAACAAGAAAAATGGAAAGGGCTATAAACAGGAAATTCATAGAAGAGGGAACTATTGAGTTGGCCAAAAGGTTTGTTCAGTTAGTGAATATGTTGTTCAATCAAGTTCTTCGTGAAAGTGAAAAATGTGTCTTTTATTATTACTTAAAACTGAATGAACTTTTTGGCCAACCCGATAGATTAGCAAAAAGACAAAGTGAAACAAAAACTCAGGGTATTTTAAATTTTCCATCCCTACACAACTTTGGAGCTTCATCGCATCTTCTTCAGCCTCCTGGGCAGCTGGGGGTTGAGAAAAGGCTGGGAAATAGGCACCTGAGGCCGTCAGGGCAGAGTCCTCTGTCTTCAAGCTTGCCTGGGAGTGACAGCAATGGGGCAATGACTGGAGGGGTTACAGAGGGAGAAGTCATTGCGTAAAGAGGTTCAGGATAAGACCCAGGCTCTGGAGGGTGATGCAGCTGCGTTTCACAGCAGCACAGAAGAGAGGGAGACAAGAGTGAGGACTCTTATTCATCAGAGGTAGAGGCACAGGGATGTGGACGGGGCCAGTGATAGTGAACTTGGCGAGGGGCAGGTAGTAATTGAGGGAGTTTGTCCCCGATGGTCTGTGCTTGGGAAAGCGATGGAGAACCGGGCGGCTGCTATGGGAGAGGCAGGAAGCAAGGACTGTGAGGTCCTGCGGAGGCTGAGGGCAGAGACAGGTGGTCCCTTGACTCTGGGCTTTTTCAACACCAAACTGCAGAATGAGGTCCAAGCTGGCCTTTCTAAAATTCCATAACTCCCTCCTTAAAATCGTAGGCTGCTGCCAAACTGGACAGCTCACAATTTCCTCTTACATAACTTGCCTCCATCTTGTAATCTTTCACTAGACTGAAGTCCCAAAATGCTTCTGTTGGTAACCATGGTTATTTGAAAGAATAATTTTTAAAGTGTTGGAAAAGAGATAACAGAGCGAAATAATTATTTTTATATTTTTTTATTTATTAGGGACAAATCCATAGGATATGCAAAGAAAAAGAAATACGTACTTTTTAAAAAAGTCATATAGACCCTTTCAGTATTTTAATAGTCTGTATTTCTCCATTCAAAATTTAGGACTAAGGATTTACAAATACAGCTAGAAAATTCATTACCTGTATTTTGTTATTGGAGCTCCAAATTCAATTCAGTGCAACCCATTGTTCGGTACCTGCTAGGTACAAGGTATTGTGCGTATGAGCGGGCAGAGGAAGGATTGTATAAAACAGGAAGACTTTGACCATGGAAATTGTATAATGCTGGTACCTAAAATAGCATTATTCCAAGTAATTTCCATCTCCAGTAGTCTGCACTTTTTCCGCAGGCATGGAGGTAGATGTATGATCTCCAAATAGGTGTGTTTTCCCATCACAGCTGACCTTCAGGTTTGCTTAAAGCAATACTGCCTCTCCTAGCGCCTCACCTCTGTTTAATGAGAGCCATTTCCGAATGCCAACGTTGGGTTAATGGACTGAGATGGGAGAAAATCAAACGTATCTCTCCGTTTTACACCAGATTGCCTTTCTGCCTTGTGGCTTTAATCGCTCATTTCTACTCACATCTGCCATAATAACAATTACGGGTTTTCTACCGACTTCTTACCCAGGAGGGTATGTCAGAGTACAGCAACATCTCCTGAAGAAAGGAAGGGCAGATTCTTAAATCTTTTTCCAGCATCGTAGGTGATAATTTTCCTCTGCAAACCCCCAAGGAGTACTTCTTTTGGCTTTCACACCCACCATTCCCACAGGTCTTTGGCTCTGTTCTGATTTACGAGTTTTCTTCTATCCTCTTTCATCTGGGTTAAGTTTTAATTATGTAGACAGATTGTCAAAGTCTCTTTTTTCTTGTAAACAACTATTTCTTTGTTAGTAGTAGATTTTGTTTAACTGGTTTTCTCCTATCTGAACCTTCTTGTGGACTCAGGAATTGTGTCTGTTCATTGTTTAACTGCAGCATCAACAGAAGAGAAAGCTGGCTTCCCTTCGGAGTTTTCCGTGAGGGATTCAATCTTGGAACACCTCAAATTGCAAATCTCCCTCGGGAACTGTTCTTTGTTGCATATGTTTGGAAAGCCCATAATATTTCAGTTTTGAATCAGTATAAGAGCAGAGTATCACCCACCCAGTAAGCAGTGTGATAATACTCTCAGTTCTTCTACTTATTTAAAAACTTCCTCTACTACCCAAATCAAGAAAGTGCTTGAAATCCTCAGAAGCACTTGTGAAAACATTAACTGTTGTCTCTTCATCAAGGGACTCAGAGAAGTGAATTCGAGAAAGCTCCTCAGGTAGTGCTGACAACCAGTGCTCTTACTCTGGGACCTTCTGTGTATAATTAAAATATGAAGGAAAAAATGTATTTATAATAGGTCTTTTCACTGTTGTTTTGCATAAATACTTTTACCCATTTGGTGGATTTCTTTTTTCTAATCACGAGGTCATGCTGCCACATCCACATCTAATTCTGACCTCATAGGTTACCTTTGAAGCCCGACATCTGCGTGAACATTGATTTTGCCAAGTATAGCTAAATATTATCCTTTCACCAGCCTAGCAATCTCCCACAGCATTTTTAAACTTTTACCTGGCACCTCACCAAACGCCTCTTAAAAAGGCTAAATCCATATTCTTTCAGAAGTTTTTGAGGCATCTTTGAAGAGAAAGGAGAGAGAATTTTTAGACACAGCAGTGTATGTAATGTCCTCGCAGTGAGAAACCATTTATTCAGCTCATCCCAAGGCGGGGGGTGTGGTCCGTGGCCAAGGAACAGAGCTAAGGTCTTTGACCAGCCTTAGACCCAAAGCCATGACCTTGGCCTCATTAGCTGGGCTGCTAACTATGTGAGCTCACCATGCAACCTACTGCATATTTGCACGGCTGTTCATAGGGAGCAGGGTTTCTTAACTTGGGTTGCAGTGAGTGTCCGTAAACATACTGATTTTTTTTTTTTTTGCGGTACACGGGCCTCTCACTGTTGTGGCCTCTCCCGTTGCGGAGCACAGACTCCGGACGCGCAGGCTCAGCGGCCATGGCTCACGGGCCCAGCCGCTCCGCGGCATGTGAGATCTTCCCGGATCGGGGCACGAACCCGTGTCCCCTGCATTGGCAGGCAGACTCTCAACCACTGCGCCACCAGGGAAGCCCAACATACTAATTTTTGATGCTAGATTTTCTGTGTGTTTATATTTTTCTAAGGAGAGGGTTTATATTTTCATCAAATTCTCAAAAGTGGATGGAGCTTAAAAAAAATGTAAGGTTAGGATTCCACTAAATGAGATCATTCTAAAACAATGTCATTTCAATATTTCTTTAAGTAAAGTAACCTTTTATTACTGAGGTAGATTTCTGTAATCCAACGTAGATTTCTCTACTCCATGTTATTGTGGGAGAGGCCCTTGAACTCTGACCTTTTCATTATTTATCCTTTTATGCCTTTGAGGGAATTTAAGTGTACTCTTTAAGTTGGAGAAACCTACTACTTTTCAAGGAGAGGGAAATGAGAGATTGAACCCTTCATTTTTTAATTTTTGTATATTTTTAAGACATGAAGTGGTGTTTCCCCCCTTTATCTACAAACATGTTTTTCAAAATCCCTTCCTCAACAGTCTATTCTGAGAGTCTTCTTTCCCCTCAAAACCATTCTAAGATAACTTGAACCTGACTTTACGATATAGGAGAGCTGAAGTCTGGGATGCTTCCCCTAATTAAATGTTAGACTGTTACTTATTAACTGTAGGATAGCACATTCCTTAGGTAAGATAAAGGTAACAGTAGAAAATTGCCATTCTAGGGCCATCAACTGCAGTCTCTTCTGTCTTCAGTGTTAACGTTCATGTAAATCCTCAGTATTGTTGATAGACTGTATATCTGTACCATATTTGGGAAGAAATGTTATCAGCAAGGTACAATGTGGATTTTTAAAAAATTCTAGGTTACTTCACCGAACGAGCACTTAAGAAGAAAAGAAAGGATTGAAACTCTGTGGAAAACCAAACTATGTGGTCTTCAGAAATGAGAGATGCAGCCATCTGAAATGGTCATGAACCCCAAACAAGTCTTCCTCTCAGTGCTGATATTTGGAGTAGCAGGGCTACTCCTCTTCATGTATTTGCAAGTCTGGATTGAAGAACAACACACAGGTAACACCTCAACTTGTTTTTCCTATTTTTAATTATAATGGTCATTTTCACTTAAATGAGCTATGGTGTTTATAGATATATACAAAGTCACAATATTTCCAAAAACACAGAGCATTAGACACAAAATAAAACCTCCAGCTCCCCAGAGAAAAGATGGTTATACATTTCTGGGGAGCATTTGCTTGGTCCCTTGGGACCACTCTTGGAATTTTTGTTACCGTGGCCAAGTGGCTCATTAGCCTTTTGGCTCAGCAAAGACTGCTTGTAGAGAATTTGTCTACTCATTTATCCGACCTTCGATGTGTCTACTAAGCATTGAGCACAAGTCTAAAGAGAGCTGAATATACAGCAAACTCTCTCTTTTAATTCCTTTTTAATTTTTGTGTTGATACTCCAGTTGGTGTAGAAATTCTTTCATACCTTTAATATAAAGCAAGAGTTAGCAAACCTTTTCAGTAAAAAAATAGAAAATATGTTAGCCTTTGCAGGCCATGTCGTCTCTATCACAGCTATTCAACTCTGCCAACGGATCAGAGAAACAGCCAAAGATTATTATGTAAACAAATGAATCAGGGTGTGTTCCAATAAAAGTGTTATTTACAAAAACAGCTGGTAGACCAGCTTTTGTCCACTGGTTGCTGCCTACTCTACTTATCTTGTATACTCATCATTCAGTTCGTAATTGCTGTCCGTTGGAGGCACTCAGTTACTGTTAAAATGGATTATGTTTATCATGATGCAAGGAAATGTTTTAGAGCATCATAGAAACATATACACATAAGTGTTGTGAAATTTGGTTGTTTTCCGTTAGTAGAAATAGCCTATGGCTTATGACTGTTAAGAAAAATAAAATAAAAATAGAACTATTCCTTAGTTGTTTTCAACTGTGGCCCATTTTTAAATTATTCTAGATATAAAGCACTTAAGAATCTACCCTGAATGGACTTGAGGACACAGGGAGGGGGAAGGGTAAGCTGGGACGAAGTGAGAGAGTGGCATGGACATATATACACTACCAAATGTAAAATAGATAGCTAGTGGGAAGTAACTGCATAGCACAAGGAGATCATCTCGGTGCTTTGTGACCACCTAGAGGGGTGGAATAGGGAGGGTGGGAGGGAGACGCAAGAGGGAGGAGATATGGGGATATATGTGTATGTATAGTTGATTCACTTTGTTATAAAGCAGAAACTAGCACACCATTGTGAAGCAATTATACTCCAATAAAGATGTTTAAAAAAAAAAAAAAAAGAATCTACCCTGAAAGATAATTCCATACTAAGTCTTAAATAATGATGATTTTAAAAGTTGTTTCCATTTTTAAATTCCTATCCTTGGTTTAGCCTCATAGACACTTTGGAATTATTTAATTTATATGGTAACTCTTGTGAACAGAATTCGCATATAATTATTTTCTAGAGAGTATGTAACATATTGTCCAAACTTATTCTTTTTTTTTTTTTTTTTTTTTGCTGTACGCGGGCCTCTCACTGTTGTGGCCTCTCCTGTTGCGGAGCACAGGCTCCGGACGCGCAGGCTCAGCGGCCATGGCTCACGGGCCCAGCCGCTCTGCGGCATGTGGGATCTTCCCAGACCGGGGCACGAACCCGTGTCCCCTGCATCGGCAGGCGGACTCTCAACCACTGCGCCACCAGGGAAGCCCCAAACTTATTCTTAATTCCCATTACAGTTTGTAGAAACTATAATATTTTCTGTTTTCTATATTACTGCAGTATTTTATCATACTAACTGATAATATTGAATGAGACCATCTGTGATAAAATAAATAGGCCGATTCCTTTTGCAATATAATTCCTAGCATAGATCTTGTCACATAGCCTTCAGTAGGTGTTTGTTGAATGAGTGAATAGATGAAAAACTCACTGTAGACTATAGACTGGAACGCGGCAAAGAATGAAGAATCAAAGAAATCTCACTATTGGGAGGTTTGTTAACATCATAGTCTCATAATAGATTTCCCAAGAAAAGTATCACAACAAAGCTCCAATACATAAAAGAAAATATATTCCTATATACAGACTAATAGAGAAATGTGATTTAGTCTGCCAGTAAGAAACTACATGACTTCTGAGGAAACAGCCAAGTCATATGATAACCTGACATATACAATGCAATTTACAAAATGTGTCCACAAACATCAGTAGCTACAATTGATCGAAAGCTTACTAAGTGCCAAATGTTTACATGTATTTTCTCTTACCCTGTAGACATCTCACTGGATGTGCTATTCTAAGTTTGTAGATGAGGAAACCAAGGCTCAGGTGGATGAGGAAGTTAGACAAGGCCCCACATGAGTGGGCTGAGGTACGGAGGGAAAGCTAGGATTCAAACCCAGGTTGTATGTCTCTGAAGTCCATGCCTCTACCCTATGTATTGCTTCTATGAGGGGGAAAAGGTGGATATTATTACCCCCTAGACACACATGAAGCAACTGATTAAACTGAAACTTTAAGTGACTTGCCAAAAGATACAAAGCTAAGCATTTTCAAAGTATGATCCATGCCCAGGTTCTCCTATGCCTCGTGAGCCCTGAGAGAGCCTCCTAACCAAAAAAGGCAGATAAGATAAACATATATGATACATGCTGTAGCATCAGTACAGACATTTTAAAATCACTGACTTGGTAAACCTAAGCTATGTTTACAAGTTCATAAATATATAATCTCTTCTGCAAGTTGGATTCCTTTTTTTCTAATTTTTATTTTTCTTAATTGAGTTCATAAGTTTTCCAAGTTGGGAAATTATTTTCCTCAGTGAATATGGGCTGGTAAAACATTTACCATTTATTCTCTTAATTTTTGTGATTTGCTAGAAGTACTTTCTCTGATTCTCAATATGTCCTAAATGAATTATGTAATATTTCACAATCTACTCACGACAGTGAGTATAAACGTTAGAACCAGGATTCCTTTAGATAACTATTTTACTGAAGAAACATTTTATTATTCTTCAATAAGACTTCATCTGGAGTTTTGCCTTATACTAGGCTGGTGTCCTAGGTTGTAATTCTGTAGTTTTCTAGGTAGACAGGTCCCTATGTATTTTATATGTGTTTCACATAACATCAGGCATTTTAAAAATAAATTTATTTATTTAGTTATTTATTTATTCTTTTGGCTGTGTTGGGTCTTCATTTCTGTGCGAGGGCTTTCTCTAGTTGCGTCGAGCGGGGGCCGCTCTTCATCACGGTGCGCGGGCCTCTCACTGCCGCAGCCTCTCTTGCTGCGGAGCACAGGCTCCAGACACGCAGGCTCAGTAGCCGTGGCCCAGTACGCGGCATGTGGGACCTTCCCAGACCAGGGCTCGAACCCGTGTCCCCTGCATTGGCAGGCAGATTCTCAACCACTGCACCACCAGGGAAGCCCAACATCAGGCATTTTTAAAGGCGGTCTCTTTAAATCAGAAAATACCTGAATGTATGCTTTGATGTTAAGTTAAAAATTGGAAAATCTGAGTTTTGGACACTTTAAAACTGTCACTCACAGAACTCTGAAAGATGTTTTGGTTCCAGAGATCCTCTGTAAGTGGAGCAGAATTTAAAGCTTTGGATGGTTTGATCTCATATACATTTCAGTTGTACGTAAGAACTCTTAGGTTCTTTTCATACCTTTTTTCTTTTGAGGTTTTAAAATTCAGTAAGATACAGATTGTTTTCTATACCTCCCTAGTTTTCCTGGGCTTCTTCTTGTTAAAATAAAATGCTTTAGGATTACAAAAAAAAGTCTTAAGTATGCTCCGATGTGCTAGTAAAAGATTATGAATAGACAAGACCTTTTTGGAGGCAAAGAGGAAAAATGTGTCACAGAGAAATGAAATTCTATCCAATTATAAAACAGTTTCGTATGAGCATCCATTTCAATACCATCATCAATTAAATTATGCCTTTCTCTGCTAATTTTCAGTATATGGTTGTATTATTATGAACTTTATTTTGTACATTTCTTTTCCCTAGTTGTTAGGAGTGCAAGTTTTACATTCAGAGGAAACTTGAAAATCTCAGATCTCCTTGTTAACTCTGGATAAATCACTTAGCCTCTCTAAGCCTCGATTTTCTTATCTGTAAAATGGGGATAATAATGTTTTCCATATAGGGTTGCAGTGAGGATCAAAGGAGACAATGCCTGCAAAGCACTTAGCACGGTGCCTGGCAAGCAGTAGTGCCCAATAAATGTGAGCTGTTATTATGATCCTGGAAATGATGCAGAGCATCTGCAGACTTGCTTTTTCTGAGTTATCCCAGTTAAGACTCAGCCACAATTCAGGAAAACAACCCCAAGCTTGTGCCTTGACTGATTAAGAGGAAAAAAGAAAAAAAGAAGGCTCAGTTCCAGCTCTGGTTAAAATAGCTGGGAGACTCTAACTGGCACAGAGCCATCGTGTTTCACAATGTAGACACTGGACAGGGAGAGATGGGATTGAGTGGCAGAGAGGAGAATTCGGGCCCAGGACGATCTCAGGTCTGTACAGGCTGCCCAAGGTCAGGGTACCCATTCATTCAACAGCATTTATTGAAGACCTAACAATCGGAGGTGCCAACAGAGAACCAGATATAACCCCTGTTCTCAAGGAGACTATAGTCTCATGGATTGTAAGGGAGAAAATGGTCTTGAGTCCAGGCCAAGGCTTTGGTACAAAAGGACAGTCCATTGTGACAGGAAGGAAATAAGCCCTTCTTTATGAGGTAAAGTAATGAGTCAAGACCAGGAGAAAGAGCCCAATCAGTTGTCAGTAATGGGACTGCTGACCAGATAAAAGTGTTAAAAGGAGCGGCATAGGGGTGGGGGCAGGGGCAGCAGATGCAGAGGACCAGATCCAAGCAGAACAGGTACCTGTCTGGGGAAGATGCAGTAATGAGGAGGGCCATCTCAGGATAAATCACAGCAGTGGCTCATTTTTTTGCCCAGCTCCTGTTGAAATCTGCAATTTGGTGCTCTTTCTCTAGGTAGACTGCTACTGCTAAACAGAACAAATACCAGAAGGTGTGGTACATAATTGTTCTGTATATGCAATAAGACAGGGTGAAGACCCCGTCACAACAGAGTCAGAATCTCAGCTTTAGAAAAAAATTTAAAGATTATCTTGTACACCACCTTTTTTAAAAAAATATAAATCCAATGACATCACTCCCCTGTTTAAAACTTGACCGTGATAGCTCATTCCCTTTAGCAAAATCTTCTCCCTGGGCCCACGAAGCTGTGGGTGTAGCTGCCTCCTGCCCCAGAGCCTCCCCTTCATTCCCTTGCCAGTGTTCCCAGCTTTACCTCGATTTTTCTACCAAACTAAGCCCTGGGCTAACTCAGCGCTCTCACAGTCTCAGAAGGTGGGATGCTCTTCCAGCTGTCACCTGTCAGGGCTTAGCTCAAATGTCACCTACTTTGATCACCCCACGATCCATCCGTCAGCCTCTCCCACCATCTTATTTATTTCTGTCGGAGAAATGGTCATAATTAGCAATTGCCTTGTTTAATTATCTGTTGATTTACTTATTAATTGTCTGTATCCGTTAACTGTTTTGCAACCTCCACGAGGACAGAGATCTTGTCTGTTTCACTTATCGAAGTGTCCTCTTTCCACAGCATGGAACATGTATTTGGTAGGTGCTCAATAGTATTGTCAGACAGGTGCATAAAGAATGCCTCCGGGGCTTCCCTGGTGGCACAGTGGTTGAGAGTCCGCCTGCTGATGCAGGGGACACGGGTTCGTGCCCCGATCCGGGAAGATCCCACATGCCGTGGAACGGCTGGGCCCATGAGCCATGGCTGCTGAGCCTGCGCATCCGGCGGAGCCTGTGCTCCACAACGGTGAGAGGCCTGCCTACCGCAAAAAAAAAAAAAAAAAAAAAAAAAGATGTATTCTATTATCGTATGAAGCCTGTGTTAGAAATACATATATCTAATAAAATCCCCTGTCAAGTAGTGAAAAGTTATTTACACATATTTTCAAATATATAAAGTAGTGAAAATTAAACATCCCACTGAATAGCTTATTTCTTTTTTTGAGATATTCCAGAATCAAGTTTTGTCTCGGAGACACTGCTTTGGGAAGGATCCCCAGTATCCTCCTTACTTGCTGCAAGTAATAATAAATCCTTCTTTCTACTGAAAAAAAAAAAAAGTTTAGTCTTAACTATTCCAAACTAAAATTGTTGCCTGGATTTGTATACATTGTAAAAATCTATCTGACAACTTCTGAACATTATTATTCAGGACCAGTATTTTTTAGTTTTTAAATTTTTTAAAAGGAAACAAATTTATTTAAACAAAAACTAAAATACAGTTCACCCATTTCTCCCACCGTTGCACCCCCCACCTCTGGCAACCACCAATCTGTTCTCTGTCTCTGTGAGCTTGTTCTGTTTTTTGTTTATTGTTTTTAGATTCCATGTATAAGAGAAATAATACAGTATTTGTCTTTCTCTGTCTTACTTATTTCACTTTATATAATGCCTTCAAGGTCCATCCACATTGTCACAAATGACAAGATTTCATTTTTTTACCTCTGAATAATATTCCATTGTATATGTATACAAATCTTCTTTATCCATTCATCTGTCAGTAAACGCTTAAGTTGTTTCCATATTTTGGGTATTGTAAATAAAGCTGCAGTGAACTTAAGAGTTCCTATATCTTTTTCGAGTTAGTGTTTTCATTTTCTTCAGATAAAAACCCAGAAGTAGAATTGCCAGATCATATGGTAGTTCTCTTTTTAAGGTTTTGTTTTGTTTTTTTTTTTTTTTTTGCGGTACGCGGGCCTCTCACTGTTGTGGCCTCTCCCATTGCGGAGCACAGGCTCTGGACGCGCAGGCTCAGCAGCCATGGCTCATGGGCCCAGCTGCTCCGCGGCATATGGGATCCTCCCAGACCGGGGCATGACCCCGTGTCCCCTGCATCGGCAGGCGGACTCTCAACCACTGCGCCACCAGGGAAGCCCTCTTTTTAAGTTTTTGAGGAACCTTCATACTGTTTTCCATAGTGGCTGCACCAATTTACATTCCCACCAACAGTGCATGAGGGTTCCCTTTTCACCACATCCTCACCAATGCTTATTTCTAGTCTTTTTGATGGTAACCATTCTAACAAGGGTGAAGTGATAGCTCATTGTGGTGTTGATTTGCATTTCTCTGATGATGAATGATGTAGAGCATCTTTTCATGTACCTTTGGCCATCTGTATGTCTTCTTTGGAAAAACATCTATTCAGATCTTCTGCCCATTTTTTAATCAGATTGTTTGGTCTTTGCTATTGAGTTGTATGAGTTCCTTATATATTTTGGATATTAGCCCCTTATCAGATATATGATTTGCAAATGTTTTCTTGCATTCAGTAGGTTGCCTTTTTCATTTTGTTGACAGTGTCCTTTGTCATGCAGAAGCTTTTTAGTTTGATGTAGTCCCACCTGTTTAGTTTTGCTTTTGTTGTTTTTGCTCTTGGAGTCAGATGCAAAAAATTATCTCCAAGATCTATATCAGGGAGCTTACAGCCTATGTTTTCTTCTAAGAGTTTTATGGTTTCAGGTGTTACGTTCAAGTCTTTAATCCATTTTGAGTTAATTTTTGTGTATGATGTAAAATAGTGGTCCAGTTTCATTTTCTTGCATGTGGCTGTCCAGTTTCCGCAACACCATTTATTGAAGAGACTGTCTTGTCCCCATTATATATTCTTGGATCCTTTGTTGTAAATTAATATGTAGGGGTTTATTTCTGGTCTCTCTATTCTATTCTATTGATTTATGTGTCTGTTTTTAATGCCAATACCATACTGTTTTAGTCACTATAGCTTTGTAATATAGCTTTGTTCCAGCTTTTTTCTTTTTTCAAGAATGCTTTGGCAGGACTAATAATGTTTTAGATATTGATAGTATTTTTACATGTTTACCTTAAGCAGAAACTTACTTGACTTTTCTTTCATACCTCTAATGACATTTTTTTTGATTCCTACTAGTTTATTTCTGATTTACACTAAATAAGTACTGATATCTGAATTTAGTTTAGAATTCAACATTAGCATCTAAAGTCAATTGCTTAGCTATAAATTATCATACCTAGCATATGAAAGAATCACATAGCTATAATCCCACCTTTTCAAAACTCATTGTCACCAATCCAGGCTCTATAGGACTCTGATCCCAAAAATAGTTGGCCTGAGAAGTATGTTCATTTTGGTCAATGATGTGAACTTTCTGTAAGCCAGGGCTTTATTCAGATCTTCAATGCTGTTATCAATGGCAAGATTGCCAAAAACAGATGGCTACTTTTAATTTTTTTTCTTTTGCAAAAGTTCAGTAAACATCAATAGGCTCAGGTTATGTTTTAACCTTCTTGTGTTTGTATGAAAATGATAAGTAGTAGCTACAAGCTTCTGATTTTAGGCAAAGCAAAGCCACCTTATTGTTCTCTTGGACAGTTAATTGATTCAGGACCTCATAGACAAACTGGCCTCCATGCTTTGGTATAATATTTCTAACAAGATTCCATCTTGCTTTTTTCCAAACTAAATATATTTTGTGGCCTATAAATAAGCTTTGCTTTTAGACTGGTTTGGCATAATTCTTTTCTCTTGAGCCTCTCTGATGAGAAAGTGTGTTCTTTTCCTCTGAAATCAGGCTGTTTTTCCTGATTTTGATGTTGCTGTATTGAAATTCTGTTTTCCCCCAGGGGATCTTTGTATACCTGACCTGGAGCAAAGGCACTCATAACATGGAAGGACTTTATGCCTACTGTCAATCATATCCTCAGGAAAATAAAATTGCTTTTCTTTTAAGTCACTTGTTTGAGTTACTTCCTCTGGTTTTGATGAAGGTTGCAACCATTTTTTAATCAAATAAACACCTACTCCCTCTGTCTACCTCTGGACACTGCCATCTCCCATCTTCCTTTTACATGATTTTTCCCATCTCAGTTGACTTAGCTGTTCTCTCCTCCTGGAACATGTTTTACTTCACTGCTTCCATTGCTGGCTTTTCCTTATCCTTCAGGGTATAGCTTAAATATCACCTTCTCTCAACTTCTTATGTAAAGTTGATATCCTCTGATGGTTTATCTCCCAGCACCTTTTATTTATTACTTCTTAAAATTTATTTCATGGCACTTATTCTATCTGTAATCATTCTTTTCATTTATTTATATATGCTCTACCTCTCACAATGCAAGTTCCCAAGGACAGGGAACTTGTATGTTGGTCACCAGTGTCCATTCAGACACCCATCACCCACTTTCAGATCCTGATGTCAATTCTCACTTCATTGTGTACTCCCAGTGCCCTCCAAATTCCATGTGTGTTCTTATCCACTCAGCTACCTATAACTTGTCCCTCCCAGTGGACTCTGTTTTAACTCTCTACCCTGCCTTCTAAGTCTCCTGTCTTCCTGGGAGCTGCCCCCTGTGTATGCCCCGCACCCCAGAAGCCATACTACTAGAAATGAAGGAGTAATGGTCAAAGTTGCTTAAAATATTCTGAATTTGAATAACATTCAGTGGCCAAGCTTTGCTACAGAGTTCATCCAATCAATGTAGATTTTTAAAAAATCTAGTAATCAATTGAATGCATTTGTTCTCCAAATATGTTCTGAGTACAGGTAAACAATAGTGCTGTTGCTTCAGCCCAGCACTCACCCTTCTTCTGGGTGCCACCCCTGCCTCTGTTTCTTTTGTTCCTCCTCTCCCACACCATCTACAGAGGGTAGCAGAAACTGCCACTTGACAATGGGACCCTTCGTTTGGTCCGTTGGCACCTGGCCAATGCTGGGCCCATCATCCATAGGACACCGCACATCACTGGTCACCATGAATTACTAGTCTAAGGAATGGGTGGCTGATTCAAGCTTAGCTGATGATTCCCTCTCTTGAAACTTTGGGAGGATGGCTCTGAGTGCCTGGACGATAAGATGCAAAACTCAGAAGCTCAGGTGGCTGTTTCCTACCACGTGGGCCAGAGCAGCTGAAGAGACCAGGCTGGAGAGAGAGCAGAAGGGCAGTTGGGAGGAGAGGAGCCCAGCTGAGGGGAGAGCCTCAGAGAGCGTTTGGGCTCCTGTATCATCTTCTCCCAAGATTCAGGACTGTTCCTGCCTGGGGTATTTAAGGTGGCTTGTAGGGGTGGAAAAATTTCCCCTCTGCTTTTCTTGTTTCTTTGGCTGTTCCAATAAATTGACATGAGATGGATTAATAGGAGAAAAATGAAGGTAATTTCATACATATTGGAGCCCCATAAAAATATGAGACTCTAAAAGAAGTGGCCAAAGCAGGAAGCTTTTACACCTTTTAGACAAGTAACAATACATTTAGAATTGACATGAATTGACATGAATTGAACATGAAGAATTGACATGACAGAAGTCTTCGGGGTTGGGGTAGTAGACTGGTAAAGAAGTAACAAGGTTTGTGTATACAGCCTTCTCTGCACTGAATTCCCTGTCTCTGGTGATAAGGATGCCTTCTGCCCTCCTGGGACAGGGAAGGTACCTTTCACAGGGGAGGTTTATTTCCTGCTTCAGGGGGACAAAGGAGGGTCAGAAGGTCCTTCTTGTACCAGCTGTTTCTCAAGTACCTTTAATTCAAAATAATCAACATGCCAAAGTGACATATTTTGGGGTGACATATTCTGAACCCCTACAGGCTCAACTTGGGCTTCTGTCACCTGCAGCCCAAAGAGTCCTAATAAATCCACACCAGCTCTCATACCTTCCTTCCCACCCTCTGTAAGCAGCCATCTTTCACAAAGTGGGGTTACTGGAGCTTAGAGGGGCCTCATAAAGAGCCCCATTAGCTTTATTCATCTCTTAGGGTAGGGTAAGGGGCAAAGGGCACAGACCAATCCTCCTTCACTGATTTATCTTACACTGTGGACCACAGGGTGCTGCCTTGCTCACTGCTGTGCCCCTAGCACGGTGCCTGGCAAGCAGTAGACACTCACTAGATCTTTGCTGAATGAGTCAATCCACATGAAAAACTAGTCTCAACTAAGCTAAAGAAGGCATATGAGGCTGGTGCTCAACGCTGGGTTTTCCAGAGGTTACAGTGTTTGGTTTGCAGGGCATTTTCTCCAAGGATATCCTGAAATGTCTTCCTTGAGGTTAGGGATGTGTTACCTGGAGAGGCTTATTTTTTCCTTTTGCTGTGTTTTGTTTCTAATAAAGGCTGGATCATCCTTTAACAGACATGTTGTTAGGAAAAGTTGAAAATTGAGGGAGGAGTTGTATAGGATGTCTTTTTAAGGTCCCTTATAATGTTAAATTCCCTGTGACTATCATTTTGTGTCTGAAAGAGGTATTAACAAATAAACTTGGGCTCAGAAGTGCTCCCTTTTGGAGGTGGTATTCTGTATTGGAAAGCACTGGACTGTAGTTTCTAGCCTGTTTTGTGTCCTTGAGCAAGTTGATTAATCTCTCCAGATTCTGGTATCTTTTCTCCTCTGATCAACCTCCATACCTTCTTCCTTGTTCTCCTCAGGTAACCACCATCCTAAATTTGATCTTTATCACCACATTCCTGTGCATGTCTCTATAATTTTTTAACACTTATGTATATTCCTTTTTCATACTTTTAGCCTTACATAAAAGGTGTCTATCTGTATATACCCTTTTGCAAACTTACTTTTTCACTTAAC